>NC_056590.1:16073489-16340989 GCF_018340385.1 Cyprinus carpio | reverse complement strand
TGTAATATCAAATTATATCTTCACGTAGCCAAATAAGCCAAAGAAAATCAAACCCGTTCTTCTCTTAACACTATCTTTCTCTCATATTTAGCACTGAAATTTTGAATTCCTTTTATTGAATTGTTCATTTGAATGGTTTACATCAACTTACTTATTTAAAACTGATTCATATTCCATTAGTATTTCACATTCTCCTTTGTTAACAAAATTGTTAGTTAAATGCAACTATTCAACATTATGTTTTCTGACTTCATTATTAGGATGTTTTCTAGCTTTATAGTTTAATTTAACTGGTTTTAACATAACTTATGGTTCAGACTAGTTATGTTTAGAGTGAATCTGAGTGCAACTGGCAGTTAAAGAAGAAGAGACATGAACAATGTTGACGAGAGCAAGAAAAAAAAGTCAAACATAAAAACCATAGACTAATATTTTCATCCTAACTGAGATTCATTCATTTATTCATAAACCCGTCAGTGTAGTGTAGCTATAGTATAACCACTCTCTCAAAAGAGTAGCTTGACTGAAGCTCTTAGCTTGCCGCATTTAACAAAGCTAGTCATTTGAATGTTAAGTGTAGTTGGATGGTTGAGGTTCAGAAATCAGAAACAAGATTGGTAGAAAACCAGTTATAGTATAAAATTTAATTGTAATATTAATAAAAAAAAAAAGAAATCAAAGAATATAGAATCCTAAACTCTTAAGATGGAGAACACAATGTCGTATAGCGCCAAAGCGAAACTACTTCAGAGAACCATTTTGAAATGGTTCTTCAAGATGATATGGTTCAAAATAGAACTGTTAAAGGGGGGTCATATGATGCGATTTCAAATTTCCCTTTCTTTTGAGTGTTACAAGCTCTTGGTGAATAAAGAAAGATTTGGGAAAGCTGCAAAGACTAAAGTCTTAAATCCAAAGATATATTCTTTATAAGGTTAATACTCGTCCATGCCCCCCCCCCCCCCCCCCCCGAAACGGCTCGTTCTAACACGCACATCTCTACGTCACTATGTGGGAAGTTTTGCATAATGCTGCCCAGATGTTCTCGCAAAGAAGACGACGTATCTTTTATTCTCGTTGTAGTATTGTTGATGACACAATGTCGTATAGCACCAAAGTGAAAAACTACTTTGTTTAAACAAAAAAAAGAGTATTATATCCCCAAAACCACTCCCACAGCTGATCCGTGCTGGTCGCAGAGGAAATACATTAACTTTACACTGTGGATCGCCGAATTGCCTTTCACCATGGACCAAGCGGAGTCCAGCCCGGGGTCGTCACATGTGCTTGACGCAAGCACAAGGTACGCTCCTTCATAGAATCCGCCTCAAGCCGCCCACCTCTGCTCACTTAAGCCGGCCGTGGCTCACTCTAGACTGCGGCTCACTCTAGGCCTCCGGCCTCTGCTCACTCAAGGCCGCGGTGTGTGACGCTGTTTCGTTGAGAAAGCGAAACTGCTTTGTTTTGGCCTTCCATAAGAAGACATGACTAGAAATCATGTTTATATCACCTTTAAAATGGGTTTTATGTTAATGTCTCGTCGCTCCGGCCGGACAAGGCATCACAATATGTTAAGAGGCGTAACATTTCCGTCACATGCTTGAGGCATTCTGCCAATCACAACACGCTGGATAGCTGGCCAATCACAGCACACCTCGCTTTTCAGAGCGATGAGCCTTGTAAAAATCAATGTGTTTCAGAAGGTGGGGCATAGAGGAGAAACAATACAGTATGTGGAAAATAAGTTTGTTTTTTTTGTTTTTTGTTTTTTTACCGTAAACTGCATAAACACATTTCATTACACCAAATACACAAAATAATGTTCTTTTTAGCAGCATCATATGACCCTTTGAAGAACCCTCTTTTGTGGAGTGTAGCTTCAGAGTAGCTTCGCCAACCCTGATTCGTATATTCAGTGCTTGAAATCCATTTGTTACCTCACACAAACAGCACATTTCCAAGCCAATCAGTGAAAGCAGTCTTCTGTACCACACTTACTTATCTTCTACAGCCGTCCATTCCTCTTTGCTGGTCCCCCTCCACTGGCTTTCACTGGCACTTAATTTCTATTAATGGCTTTGCATTCTCAGGTTTAAATAAAATTGAATGTTAGACGGCGTGCATTCGCTGCACATGAGGAAATATGCATTGGCCATTATCACCCATAATGTGTTGGCTCACAAGTAGTTCCATTGTGTTCACTGTATGTTTGAGTGAATCATTTGAATGGGGAAATTTATCAGTCTGTCTGCATATTTCAGGCCTGCACTGCATCCTACACTGTTCAGTTTACGACCTTACAGCCAGTTCAGACAAACACGTTTTGTCTCATGTTGTGTTTTGTGACCAAAGACACACTGAAATATAGTTTGGTACTGTACATAAGTTTATCTCATTTCTCCTTGCCTAAAGGACATCTTAAGCAAAAAATGATACAGTTTACTCGTTCTCCCCTATGTAATGTCTTGTTTTTGGAGTGTGTGAACTTGTTCATGCACTGCAGAGAGTTCTGGGACTGCCTAAAATAGAAGTGGGTCAACTCTGTACTAACACAGTATTTTAGGAGTCTTTCCCATGATGCTGTGCAATGGCTTGACTGTAATGTTTGACTGTTTGCTGTCTGCAGCGCTGAGACTCCAACACACAACAATACAGTTATTCGCTTTTGCTGACAGCAGGTCTTTTATCCCTCTCTCAGTTTCCCCAGTGCTTCCTCTCTCTGTGTCTCCCTCAACACACACACACACACACACACACACACACACACACACACACACACACACACACACACATATTCACATACGTACATTTGTTCACATATTGATTAGTATACACATTTAACATTAATTCCGTTTTAACCTCATCTTTATATTTTGTCAGTTAGCTGAAAACTTGCAAGAAAAACAAATTGAAATGTAGGTGTCAAAAACATTACAGTCAGTTCACACTTTATTATTTTTAAGTAAATTATTTCTTTAACAAGTGCTCTTTTAAACAGTATGTTTTCACAAGGGCATCCCTTTAAATATCCATGCTCTCCAATTTTTTCTTAAGAGAAAAAACCCAGTAATATTGAATGTGTCCTTGCAGAACCAATCAAATGTACTCAGATTTGCTATAGAAAAGTCTTCCATTAAAAAGACATTTAAAATATTTCAATACTAAATATGATTTTTTTTATATTTCTTATTTAGCAACACCACAATAATAAAATATTTCTTATTTAGCAACTCCACCATATTAATTATATTGCTTGATATTCCTATTTTATATTTTCTTAAAGATTCTTATTAGAAACATCTGCAACAAAGTTGATACAGAAGTTATTGAGAAGTCTACTGATTTTCTTGAAAGAGCAACCTCTAAGCAATACTATTCTCCTCTGCTTATATATAATTGTGAGCATGTTTATGTGGTGGGACTCTCTCTGTGAATCATACAGAATGAGTTATCATTTAAAAAACCAAAAGTGAACAAATTTTCCAAGAGGACATTTTCAGTGTCCCCATAATTCAAAAGGCTTATAAATCATTCAGAATGAGTTTTTTTTTGAAAATCCAAAAGTGCACAAATAAAACACAGTTTAGTAGGTTTAGGTGTAGGGTTGGGGTATAGGGCAATAGTAAAATACAGTTTAATAATAATAATAATGTGTGTGTGTGTGTGTGTGTGTGTGTGTGTGTGTGTGTGTGTGTGTGTGTGTGTGTGTGTGTGTGTGTGTGTGTGTGTGTGTGTGTGTGTGTGTGTGTGTGTGTGTGTGTGTGTGTGTGTAATTTTTGGAAATATAGGTCATTAGATTAATTTATTCCACATTCAATATTTTTCAAGGTGTGAAAAAAATAAAAATAAATGTACCCTGTACCTAACATTCTCGTTTAGAGGCTCAAGTCAAGTGCCACATGAAAACACACTCACAGTTGAATACTCTCAATCACCATCAAGAGAGATATTGTTTATCCTGTGTATTATATTTACAGTTTCCAGCCCTGCTCACATCACTCACTGGTGTAATTTTGTGTTTGAAGGGATAGGCGGAATTGTATGCATTTCATTTTTGTCCAGTCCCAGGTGTGCTAAAAATAAGTCAAGCGCATTGTGTCAACTCTGAGGTGATTCCGGAGAATGATGTTTTGAGTGGAACCAACTCCATGAGATCTCAGGCTGAATTTCATTGGAGGCAGTGAAGCGTGTAGAAGGATGTTTGAACTGTCTCTCCATAGCCTTTGCATAAGGATTAAATTCACCTCCCCAAATTTATTAATCATATCAGATATGAAATTTACTGTCGTAGAGGCGGGTATTTGTTTGACGGTGGTAATTCAAGGCCGATGAGAGAAGGAAGGAGTCAAGTAAAGGTCGCTGTTTCTCATATGAGATTGTGGGACATTTTGACTTTGCATTTGGAGAAGCTCTCTCAAGAGATTCAGCTCTGTTTTCACACTGCGGCTAATCTCTGTCATTCAATATGAGGCGGTGTTCTCTCAGAATGAGTTGCCCGTGCTCCTGTCGCAAAAAAAAAAAAAAAAAAAAAAAAAAAAAAAAAAAAAAAAAAACAGCTCATGCATGCACATTTCAGTGAGAGTGTCACATTAAAACTTGATAAGGAACATGGTTGGATGGGTCTTATGAGACAAAACCGAATATGGGCCCTCACTACTCCGGTAAAGCTGCTCCGACACTATTTATCAGGCTATGCTTGATGGCACTTATTTGTCTGCTGAGACATGATACATGGAGGTAAGAAGGTCACAGTTACATCAGTGCATTCACTGTACTTTTACCCTTCCCATGTTGATGTCAGAGAACTAAAACATACTTCATTTTTATCTACTTTAAAATTAAATTAAGATCTTTATTGGGATCTACTGTATGGTTCAATGAATACATACAAAGAAAAAAGGAACTTTAGATTTTCTTTTTATTTTCTTCATACAAAGACCCTTTCCAAAAAAAGGGAACTTTAGATTAGATTTTTTGGTGTTTTTTTTTGGAACCTTCATACAAAGACCTAAAAAATCTGTGTGTGTGTGTGTGTGTGTGTGTGTATATAACTCATATATATATATATATGAAGTTATTTTTACTTTTATTATCAGTTTGTAATATATATAAAGACTTTGAAAGAGACTAAAATGGAAGTTATTTTTACTTTTATTATCAGTTTGTAAGACACAGTTAACAAATGCACAGAGCAGCGCTGTCATCAGAAATCACCCTTAACAGATGAAAGGACAGTACAGCAAAGATAAAGATAAAGATAAGATAAAGATTTCCTTAGCGGATATTCAAACTATGTTTTATATATGAGATTGAGCTGAAGAATGAATGCTGTATCAAATGCAGGTAATCACACTCACTGAGTCCATCGCTCTCTCATAATACTGTGCAAAATACAGTGAGCTTTTAATACAGTGATACAATAAGCTTTCAGTGAAGCAAGTCAATGTTCCTTCGTTTCTAGTTCTAAAGTGACATTTTCAAATCAGTAACAGAGGCTTTAGCTCGGCAGTTAAACTGTCAAACTGAGATTTGAAACTGTGGTGGAAGAAGTAGTTCTGCACAAAAGAGGGTTTTTAAAGACCCTACACACTTGTTTCATATTATACACTTGTGTGTGATTTTTTTTTTTTTTTTTTTTTTTTTTTTTTGTGTGTGTGTGTGTGTGTGTGTGTGTGTGTGTGTGTGCACATACATGATTTATGTGTGTGAGTAAATTTCTCTCCCCTTATATTAAATGATTTATTAACTGTTTGTAATAAAATACCTTAAAAGTCTCTCTCTCTCTCTCTCTCTAACTCTCTCTCTCTCAATAAGGTTCTACACTCTTAGCGTGAACAACATTGTTATAAACTAAAGAACACTTTTTCCATTATAAAACACTTTTTTAATGGAAAGTAAAGTTTAGTGATGTTCCATGGATCTTAAATGTTCTTCATGCAACCCTCAATGCCAAAAAAGAACTTTTACTTTTAAGAGTGTGTAGTGGGAAAGGTTCTTCAGATTATTAAAATTTTCTTCACAATCTCTTAAGATCTGTTCACTGAAAGGTTCTTTGGGGGACCAAAATAAATTGTACTTCTAAGGCATCACTGCAAACACCTTTTGTAACCTTTATTTTTAAGAGTAAAAGAACATTAAATTCTATATATATAGTACCTTTTGTGCAATGGAAATGTTCCAACAATGTTAATGATTCTTCATGGAACCATCAAACCTTTGTTTTTTTAAGGGTTTATGTCAGCAGTTGTCTCATCTGTGTCCATTTGTTTAGAAACATCTGAAAGACTTGAAGCCAATGAGAACTGAATCAAAATTTCTATCAAAAAATTCCTTTGGGACAACATTTTTGGGTAAATGGCTTGAGGGAAACTGTGATACTGCATGCATCAGCCGTAAGTTCCATTTCAGCAAGAGTCCAGTGCCAGTGAATATACTACTGGCTGGGTTTTCTATTACATTCTATTACCTGATACAGCAGTTTACACACATTATGGCAATTATGAATTACAATCATCCTAGCAAACTACCAGCTACCAATAACACTTTTATTATAGGACTATCGACCATTCGACCACAGGGAGGGAGTGGACAGTGACATGTAATCAGAAGTTTGATTGATGATTTGTTTAGGGTGTATTGACTGAACGTCACTCAGTCTGCAATGGACTATAATTCACGCATTTCTCTCCATCTCCGTGACATTAGGGCATAAAGCGGCACTCTAAAAACCAACCAGATGTCCCCTAAAGCCACGATTCACCAGAAGCCATTTTGAAGCCAGTAATAACACCTTTTACAGCAGAAGAGAGTATTACTGAAAGTTTTTATTGCATTAGAGACGTGATGAGGTGCAGTGTAAGTGTGTTTATAGTGGGTTGGGAGGCTAATGGAGGCCAGCCTCATTTTGTTTACTGTCCATTCTCATCATCGTTTTACAGCTGAAAAAGGTTACCAGGGATATCAAGTGTGAAGAAGACTTTAAGACTCAGGGAGCAGCTGATAATAATACTTTATGCTTCTCACATCGCTTTACATTGGGTGAGACACTGAGCCGCACTCAATGGAAAAAGGTATGTGTAAGTTTTTGGTGAAATGAACACTAGTGACAGTAAAACACTAACAACTCATTCCTTTTCACACAAATTTCAATCACAGGGGCTGATTATTTATTAATAAAGACTTAATTTTGTACAGTTCTTTGCACAATAGTATGTTATGACCTTAAGACACTTTTACCGTTGTGCATGATTTGTAAACTAATACAATTTGATGTTTGCATCACATAACCAGGGAATGCCGAGTCTGTCAAAATAAAAAAATATATAAATACATAAATAAATATACAAATAAATGTAAAAAAGAAAAAAATGAATATATATATATATAAATAAATATACATAGAAAAGCAAAAAACGAAAATAAATAATTATTTATACATTTATTTCCTTTTTTATGTATATATATTTTTTTTTTCCCATATTTATTTATTATTTAATTCTTTTTATTTATTTATACATTTATTCATTTATACATTTATTTTTTCTACATTTATTTATTTTTACATTTATTTATTTCTACATTTATGTTTTTCTACATTTATTTATTTCTTCATTTATTTCTTCCTACATTTCTTCCTGCGTAGGGTAATGAGGAGGGCGTGGTTTACCTCAGACATAGCAATCGAGCTCAGAGTAAGCGAAGGCGAAGGGTTGAGGCCACAGTGACACCCTGTGGCGAAATACAATAAGTATCACTGACGTTGATACGGTCTGTGACTGCGAGGTATATGGTTAAAATCTTACTGTGTGACATGGATATGCTCGTCTTTATTCCGGACATGGTCGTAGAACATCGTTTGGTCTGGATTTGTAAAATGTCCTGGGCTAACAAACATGAACAGGGACTCTGAAACGGAAGCGCTTTATTTTTTTCCATTTTTCGGTCAAAACTCACGGAAAGGAAGCAGGGCACATAGGCTACAGTGAAGTCAACGCAAGCATATTGACCAATGCTTTTGAAACGAGACCATTGCATTTGAAAAACAACTAATTTCCAAAAACAATACTGACAGCAACAGCCTTATTAAATGTATGAACGTCACGTTAATCCACATCGATAAATTCAGTTAGAGGATAAGACTGTAGCCTATAGGGCAGTTAGCCTACCACTAAAATCCAACCAGATCTTCATCAGAGTCATCAATACAGAAGAGATCTTAATGCATTTACACAGCAATTAGCCTACAAGTGCATACAAATATTATGAAGTGTCTTACGCATACACCATGAAGAAAAAAATAACACACTAAAGAATCAATGAAGTGATAGCCTACGTTTAATATGAAACAAAAACAGACACCAGGTGGCAGAAAGTCACTGTCTTAATGAGTGAGTTCAATCCACTCGTTTGATACACCGAATCAAAAAACAACTCGACGTGTTGAAGCGATTTGTTTCTGATCATTTATATTTAGGCCTATGCGTTATCTAAATAATTATAATAGACTAATAATAATAATAATAATAATAATAATAATAATAATAATAATAATAAATAAATGACCAAATGTTCAAAAAGTTGGCAGAGAGGGGTCATGTTCGGGGAAACAACATAATTGTTGATAGGCTATATTTTTCCGGGGCCATGGGTTTAATGCGCAAACCTGCGTGACCATATAGCAACTATTCAGAAATGGAAATAACGAATGC
Organism: Cyprinus carpio; assembly: GCF_018340385.1. Taxonomy (NCBI): domain Eukaryota; kingdom Metazoa; phylum Chordata; class Actinopteri; order Cypriniformes; family Cyprinidae; genus Cyprinus; species Cyprinus carpio. The sequence continues at coordinate 16,332,281 of NC_056590.1, read as the reverse complement.
ATTAATATTTTGTTTTGAATTTAAGAAAAGTCGATTGAATATTTACAGGTTTTATCTCGTTATTATTTTTCAGAATAGTAACGTCTTTGTAAACCACCACAGTGATCAAAAATCTCTATCTAATAGGCTACTTCAAAGATCAAATCAAATTATATATTGTAAAAGTTTGTAAAAAATTTATGTAGCCCAAAAACATAACAAAAAATAGCCTACATAACTTTTTAATTTGTATTATTATTATTATTATCATTCTTTCTTTCTTTTTATTATTATTATTATTAGGCTATTGTTATCATCATCAGCAGCAGCTGGCAAACCATAATGGAATCTATTTAAAGGGAATGATTGTGGTGGGGAGTTTGGTCAAACTATTGCATAGCCTACTGCGAATATAGACGGTTTCAACGGCATCAACATAAACAAACGTTAATGCGCGTGAGCACTTTTGTGGACCTAACTTAACTTCCGGTAGACTCCAAATAGAATCAATAACAACAGTCAAGTCCCTCTAGAGTAGATATTTTTTTGATAACAAACAAAATATGTTTGCTGCGTGGATCAGGCGGACTTAATGAATATGCAAATTCATTCTTTGCCAGCAGGAGATGTTTTAAAGCATAGACATAAAGCGTGAGAAATAGAGGTTTCCCCAGTAACAGCTGTAAACAAAGCAGAGCTGGTACGCTCATACGCTGCTATCAGGCATATAACATGCAAGTCCTACTTCAGAAATACAGCGATATAAAAAACAACTGTGCCTCGTTTTGATATTTAAACATAAATGTAAGGAATTATTATTATTAAACGTGCAGTACGTTACGTAATGTTACGTTACTCATGTTTATTTAACGAAGCCTTTTTGAAAATCGATCAGTTTTTAAAATTGTGTCGAGTCTCCAAAAATAAATAAATGTATGGGAAACACACATCCCGCAGCACAACCACCTGAGCCCAACTTCAGTCTACTCATCACCTTCGCTTTAACTGCGTTTGTAGATGGCACCGCAGCCAGACCGATATAACACAGACCGGAAGTTACCTTAGGTCCAGGCGCGTGCGCGCCGATGAAACCGTCTATAACGGGTTGAAATAAAAGACGGCGCCGTCCACAGAGACATTTCTATGTGCACTATTTCATCCGTGAAAACCTTAGTCCCCTGGCTATCATGTCAGAATCTGCAATTCAAAATAAATTTTGCCTGCCACTGCAGCAAATTCAGCAGCTTTTAGATATTGTTGTTGGTCCGACTTTGTCAAGACAAACCCGACGGAACTCAGCCCCGAAATTCAACTGCTGTCGCTCTTCTCTTTCTTTACTTTCCGCTGTAGCTGTTGGGTCCGTGTATATTTTGGTCATTCGATTTTCTATTTAAAAATTATAAAGATAAATGTTAAGAAACGGAAAACGAAAATTAGTTAATACGAAAATTTTCGTATTTTTTGTTTGTGGGTAAAAAATGAGATTATGCTTTAATATTTGTTTGAATGTGCGGGTGGCGCTGAAACGCCCCTTTCATCCCTTCTGTACCGCACCGACAAGCGCGCAACCGCAAGCTCAGTTCATTTTCACCAGGAGAGAAGCGGCAGACAGCAGAGTTTATTAATCCTGCGGATTCTTTGCTAGGGGTGCTTGCAAGCTTTATATATATTTTTTTTTTTTTTTTTTTTTTTATATATATATATATATATATAATTCAAATGTCATTGAATAAATGAATTTCTGTTTGGTCAAAAAAATAAAAAAAAAAATAAAAAAAAAAAATATAATATATATATATATATATATATATATATATATATAAACACAACAGAAATTAATTTATTCAATGACATTTGAATTTTACTGTAGGATCTACAATGGCATGAAATGAGCAATGTGTAATGTCTGGCAAAAAAATCAAGTCCTATTTAAAGGAGCCATGTGTAATGTCTGGCAAAAAAATCAAGTCATACTCCACATTCCATACCAGATGGGGGCAGTATGCCTCAATAAAGTGAATTGGTCTACTCTAGAGTAACAAACGAGAAACGGCATAGTCTCTATGCTCCGCCCCTACCTTCACAAACAACCCTAGAGCCATAGCCGAAGCCTAAAGGACGTTTTGCCTCCAGAGGAACGTTGGGTGATGTCAAGTGATTTTGAAACATGACATCTTCAAGCTACTCCCCTTTACCTTTACCAGTGAATATGTTCATATTCGTTTTGTTCATATTACATTTTGAGTTGTATATACACATTATTTGAATTAAATTAATTTGACAGACAGCATTCTGTCAACATCATTGGTCAACATCAGACAGCTGATGATGACCAAGCTAGCGCCAACCAACATAACCAGAGCTGCCAACTCTCAAGCATTCACCGTGAGACACACGCAATTGACTCTTTTCACACGCTTTCAAAAAATTTGACCGCTCTGAATATAGTGAGTGAGTGCGCGCGCGCGGCCGGGGCGCTCTCTCTCTCTCTCTCCTCCTTTGGGTTCATTATCATCGAAGACATTTCAAGCTTCTTAGGTAATGTTACATTTTTGCATCAGCTTGGTAGAGACGGGCTTTGGTAGATAACAGGTGAAAAAACCGGATCGGATCTGTGGGTAAGTTATAGCTAGCTAACTATCAAACGCAGCTACGGTTAGCCATCGCTAACATTAGCACATTTATCGAACAGCCTTCGATACATTTCTATGTTATACACTTCCCGAAAAAAATACGCACGCATATAAAACAAACTTCTAGCGAAATACTAACAGCATCTTACTTACCAATCCAAAAGAAATGTTGCAAGTTCGGAGTCGAAGCTCATTTCTTTCAAGTCCATCAGTTGTACTCCAGCGATGGAAAGCAGTGCCGATGTTTACTCTGTTTCGGCTCCTTTTCTTATCGGATTTGATTTGTGATTCCGAGCGCGGTTGCTTGACATCAGCTTCAAGTACGCCCACAAGCCGTGCGAGTTATTCGTGTATTGCAGGTTGGCTGGTGGTTATGTTTCGCCCGCATACCGCCTCCCCATGGCCGAAACTGGTATTACGACACCTGTCGGGCCGTGGCTAGTAATGCTAATGCTAATTAAGGTTGATATCTCTGCAGCACTATAACTGACATTTTTTTGTAATGACATCATCGCCCTTATTTCTTCTCATTCTTTCAAATAAACTACATAACTTCACTGACAAATTTATATTGTCTTTATGTTTGATCATTCAAAATGTAAACCTCAGAACATGTTTTCATTTGCTATACAAACAACAGCAACTGAAGCTTTATCTTGTAGAGTGTAGTCTGCTACACTTCTCCGATCAGCGGATCCCGATCCACAGCTTCCATCCCGATAACAGGAAAGAGCTTCAGCTCCGTCAGTTTGGGTCGTAAGACACCAAAAACCATAACAGGACCGAGCCTCTTGGGGGCCCTAAGCAGAATTTGATTTGGGGGGCCCCCCCTTCCACCATGCGGAGTCACCTGTGCTTCAAGATTATTGACACAAATGTCACACTATAATGTTACATTATAAATGAATACAGTGAGGTTATGTATTAATACAAAATAAATAAATAAAAATCAATACTTAACATACTTCACTCTTAAACTTCTGAATACAAACTGTCACAAAACATGAAATAAATAATTTGCCAAATTGAAGAAATTATATAGGCTGTGTAATCTATAGCAAAAATGTAACAGCAGCAATTACATGGCATTTGGCTCCCTGTGCAGGCATTTGTAATAACATGTACATAAATTGTTTATTTTGTATGTGCCTACAATATGTATTTTAACAGTGTTATTATTAACCAATCATTATTGCCTCATATTTTTTTTAATATATAATGCAATAATTTATATGAAGTTAATTTAAAGGCTATTGATGGCTTAGGTCTGTAACAACAACAACAACAACAACAACAACAACAAAAATATTACAGTATATTAATACTTCTTTGTAAATTATTATTTGAAGTAACAAAACCATGGTTAATTTGCAGTTGCCATGGCTACAAGAACAATGATTTGTGGTGTTATTAATAAACCCATGGGTAATTTTTGTAAGGGAACCTGAGAAGAAAAAAAAAAAAAAAAACTTTAACAGGAATGTGCCTGAAAGTGATAAACGGGCCTCGTTTTTACCTAAATGATTTATAATTTATTTTAATATATATTAAAAAAATGTATAAGGTGACTGCAAGTCTTTCTCCTCAAATGCCAATGAGCTTCAAATTTGCCTTTGAGCCCATGTGAAAAGTAAGCATAATTTACATATGTCTTACAGTTTGTTTTAATAAATATTCAACATTATATTCAACTGTGCATTATAGCTGACACCTAGATGAAACAATTACAGTGGTTTTTATGACTGTAAGTTATTCTCCTCAAATGCTAAACACTCTACAAAATCTTATAACAACAACACATATAAATCCAGAGACGGTCCCTAAATTTGAGACTCTCGAACGTACAACGACAAGCCACCTTTATGTCCTTTTGTGACATGGTTTATCATTTATTACAGTGACGCGCACTTGCTTGCCGGCGCGAGTTGTCAATGCACGCGAGGTGTCTATGTCAATTTTTCAAATTACTAAAACGCTAGCAGACACAGCAGCAGTTGTTGGTAAATAAGTTTTTTTTGTCTTGAATTATTCATTTATTCGTTCATTATTCATTCATTCATTCATTTATATCACTTGTTTAAGTTATTTAATTGTAAAAAAATAAATAAAAAAAAAATAAATTATTGGGGGGCCCCATGGTGGCGAGGGGGCCCCAAGCAGCCGCTTAGTTCGCTTATGCCTCAGGCCGGCCCTGCCCTAAATAACATTAAAACCTTACAAAACTCAACAGGATTTGCTTTCTGCCATCTCGGTCTACATTAACTTCTTTCTGAAAACGTCAGAAATGAACCAGGCTCATGCATCAGACGAACCATGTCTAGCTGGACATGTCTACTTTTAAAATAAGCCATTTAAATAGAATAACAATAATAATAATAATAATTTTATATTTAGGCCTATGTAATTCAAATGAAACCCAACCAGAGGTGCAGTGTTTCCCGTCTGAACTCATTATCTGTATTATTATGTCACACCATCACTATATTCAAAAGGTCATCTACAGAATTCGTGAATTCAGTTCATAAGTAGCCTATAGCCTATAATTAAAAAAACATTTAAAGTAGACTAATTATGGGGAAAACTTATTTTAATATACATTTTATTATAAAATGTGGCGTTGGATTTTTCCCATTTTATTTTTTTTATGAATGGCCTAGAATAAAATAAGTAGGCAAAAAATTAGTAGTAGCTAGGCCTATATTTTATTCCATGTCGTTGTAGATCACCGGCTAAAGTAAAATTCAATTGTGTGTTTTATGAATAAAGTTGTCAAGTCTGCTTTGTCAATAATATGTAGCAGCCGGAAAAATATAATATTATTTTTTTTATTTTATTATTTATTTAATTAATTTATTATTATTATTATTATTATTATTTTATCTTGCAAGCACCACTAGCAAAGAATCCGCAGGATTAATAAACTCTGCTGTCTGCCGCTTCTCTCCTGGTGAAAATGAACTGCTGAGCTTGCGGTTGCTGCTTGTCGGTGCGGTAACAGAAGGGATGAAAGGGGCGTTTTCAGCGCCGCCCACACATTCAAACAAATATTAAAACATAATCTCATTTTTTACCCACAAACCAAAAATACGTAAAATCCAGCTACATTTTCTTTTTTCCGTTTCTTAAAACAAAAACGAAAAAAAAACGAAAAGAAAGCCGTTTCTCATTTATCTTTATTTATTTATTTTTAAATAGAAAATCGAATGACCAAAATATACACGGACCCAACAGCTACAGCGGAAAGTAAAGAAAGAGAAGAGCGACAGCAGTTGAATTTCGGGGTCTGAGCTCCGTCGGGTTTGTCTTGACAAAGTCGGACCAACAACAATATCTAAAAGCTGCTGAATTTGCTGCAGTGGCAGGCAAAATTTATTTTGAATTGCAGATTCTGAAATGATAGCCAGGGGACTAAGGTTTTCACGGATGAAATAGTGCACATAGAAATGTCTCTGTGGACGGCGCCGTCTTTTATTTCAACCCGTTATATTCGCAGTAGGCTATCACTGCAATAGTTTGACCAAACTCCCCACCACAATCATTCCCTTTAAATAGATTCCATTATGGTTTTGCCAGCTTCTGATGATGATTATAACAATAGCCTAATAATAATAATAATAAAAAGAAAGAAAGAATGATAATAATAATAATAATTAAAAAGTTATGTAGACTATTTTTTGTTATGTTTTTGGTCTACATAAATTTGTACAAACTTTTACAATATATAATTTGATTTGATCTTTGAAGTAGCCTATTAGATAGAGATTTTTGATCACTGTGGTTGGTTACAAAGACGTTACTATTCTGAAAATAATAACGAGATAAAACCTGTAAATATTCAATCGACTTTTCTTAAATTCAAAACAAAATATTAATGCGTTATTTCCATTTCTGAATATTTGCTATATGGTCACGCAGGTTTGCGCATTAAACCCATGGCCCCGAAAAAATATAGCCTATCAACAATTATGTTGTTTCCCCCGAACATGACCCCTCTCTGCCAACTTTTTGAGCATTTGGTCATTTATTTATTATTATTATTATTATTATTATTATTATTATTATTATTTATTATTATTATTAGTCTATTATAATTATTTAGATAACGCATAGGCCTAAATATAAATGATCAGAAACAAATCGCTTCAAACACGTCGAGTTGTTTTTGATTCGGTGTATCAAACTAACTTATAGAACAAACTCATTAAAAAAGCAACAATATCTCTTCTGTATTGATGTTTAGTTTCATATTAAAACGTAGGCTATCACTTCATTGATTCCATCATGTCATATTTATGTCTTCAAAATGTAGGCCTAAGACACTTCATAATATTTGTATGCACTTGTAGGCTAATTGCTGTGTAAATGCATTAAGATCTCTTCTGTATTGATGACTCTGATGAAGATCTGGTTGGATTTTCAGTGGTAGGCTAACTGCCCTATAGGCTACAGTCATATCCTCTAACTGAATTTATCGATGTGGATTAACGTGACGTTCATACATTTAATAAGGCTGTTGCTGTCAGTATTGTTTTTGGAAATTAGGCTACATTCAAATGCAATGGTCTCGTTTCAAAAGCATTGGTCAATATGCTTGCGTTGACTTCACTGTAGCCTATGTGCCCTGCTTCCTTTCCGTGAGTTTTGACCGAAAAATTGAAAAAATAAAGCGCTTCCGTTTCAGAGTCCCTGTTTCATGTTTGTTAGCCCAGGACATTTTACAAATCCAGACCAAACGATGTTCTACGACCATGTCCGGAATAAAGACGAGCATATCCATGTCACACAGATTTTAACCCATATACCTCGCAGTCACAGACCGTATCAACATCAGTGATACTTATTGTATTTCGCCACAGGGTGTCACTGTGGCCTCAACCGTTCGCCTTCGCTTACTCTGAGCTCAATTGCTATGTCTGAGGTAACACCACGCCCTCCTCATTACCCTACGCAGGAAGAAATGTAGGAAGAAATAAATGAAGAAATAAATAAATGTAGAAAAACATAAATGTATAAATAAATAAATGTAAAAATAAATAAATGTAGAAATAAATGTATAAATGAATAAATGTATAAATAAATAAAAGAAAGAAATAAATATAAATATGGGAAAAAAAAATAAATATATACATAAAAAAGGAAATAAATGTATAAATAATTATTTATTTTCGTTTTTTTTTTTGCTTTTCTATGTATATTTATTTATATATATATATATTTTTTTTTTCTTTTTTACATTTATTTGTATATTTATTTATGAAGGCAATTCAATCAACACTAAACATTCCCCATACCACACACATAACCAGCTCCACATACATGGCTTTTCTGCAACAGTAAACATGCTCGGTAGCTCACCTGGTAAAGGTGCAATAGCACTCGGGTATAAGTCATGTAAAACACAAATAAGGATAAAAGAGCTCAAAACGTGTAAAAGCTAAAATGTCCTTGTTGCTTCAAATGTGTTTTTAATGTCACATTTGCTTTTGTTAACACTATCAGTTAGGTCTACAGCATGGTTTAGTGTAGGTGGTATGTTATTTTCAAACATGACAGAACGTTATCCTTTTAGCATCACTCACTGGACATTTCATTTCTGAACTGCCACAATACGCACAACAACCAACACAATAAAACATTGCCAGATTCACATTCATCTGTTTTGGATAAAAATTAACATGCTTTTAGTGCTACTTACTGGACATTTTACTTACTTTGTGAGACATGCAAGAAGCAATGCAATAAAATTTTGCAGAAGTGTTGCCATGTGTCAAGCTACTGTGCCGGAAGGAACACAAAGTTGAGCGTAATCGAGAGAGTCTTTATTAATCCAGCACAGGGGTAAATCCAACATGGAAGACAGGAGGAAGACACACGTATGTAACTGGTAACTGGTAGACTCGACAAAACTAAACTGAAAGACTATGGCATATAAAGATTGGCTAACGAGGGAAACACAGATGAATTGAATGACTAATCAACAGAGACATGGAACACATGGGGAGGAAACTAGACACACCTGGAATCAAATAAACACCACGAGAGACAGAAACTGGGTCACAGGGAGCAAAACACACACAAACAGGTTCATGGTCCTGACATTTCGCCCCCTCCCGGAAGGTGCATCCTCGCACTGTAGTAACAACAGAGGGAGGCGAAGGTGGGAACTTTGGAGGAGGTTCCGATGGAGGATGGACCCCCGGGAGGGGACCAACAGACAGAGACCATGGAGAAAGGAGCCAGGGAGGAGACGACGGAGGGAGGAGCCAGGGAGGAAACAGGAGGGACCTGGAGCAGGAGGATCTCAGCAGGACCTAGGCCACAGCCATAACAGCCCAAGGTGGAGCCAATGGTGGCGGAGCAGGTGGAGGAGGAGCACGAGGTGGAGACGGAGAGTCGAAGAGCCAGGGTGATGGGGAGGATCCGGAGGTCCTAGGCAGAACTGATGGTGCCTGTGACCGATGCGGAGATGTGGATCCGGGAGGCCATGGTGGAGCCAGAGCGACAGAGGACTGAGGTGGAGCCGAGGGGATGAAGGAGCCTGACGGAGCCAGAGGGATGAGGCGAAGCCAGAGGAGTGGAGTCTCGAGGCTCAGGATGGTCAATGCCAGACCAAGGTGGAGCCGGAAGGAGGGAGCAAGGAGCCATGGTGGAGCCGACGGGTCAGTGGGCCGAGGCAGAGTCCAGGCCTCGGAGGCTGGAGGCGGAGGTGAGGGAGATTCCGACCATGGCGACGCTGGATGATGGCAGTCCCGCGGAGCTCGCATCGCAATGATGGTGGGCTGAGGGCGAGCAGAGGGTCTGCCAGACGACAGCGGTGGAGGAGGCAGGAGCGGATGGGAGGGCAGGCATTTTGGTGGAGCGCCCAGAGGAGGGCACATTCTAGGAGCTGGCACTGGAGGACACTTTCTAGGGGCTGGAGCCGACACTGGAGCACACTTTCTAGGGGCTGGAGCCGACACTGGAGCAAGCTCTGGGGATCAGGAGCCCTATCTGGGCTTAACACGGGAACAGGAGCCCATTTAACTCGGGAACAGGAACTGGAGAATTGGAAGCCCCCTCAGGGCTGGACGAGGAAACCAAGGACGAAGTAGGGCTGGACGGGACAGCGGAGACGACGGAGAGAGAAAAGGGGGCAGTTCAACTTCCAGTTCCGATTCCCAGTCTATAAGATCCACTTCCTCATTTTGTCCCTTTTGCCACGGCATATCCAGCTCACCCTCAGCCACGGTGCAGGGGGCAGAGCTCCTCTCCGCACTCACCCTGTCCGTGTCATTTTCCCTCATGGTAGGCGGTGTTGCCGGCTCGCACACCTGGTCTGACGTCACGGCATCTGGCTCCACGGCGATCCTCAGCTCTGTCGCTCTATGCGGCAATGGCTCGTCGGTCGTGACGGGCTCTGGCTCTCCATCAGCGGCAGGCTCGGACATGCGCTCTGCACATCGGGGAGATGGTGGGCTGGGCTCTGGGTCTGGAGTTGACCTGGCGAGATCCTTCATCGGGCAGACAGTGAGAGGTGACCCGTTTCTCACCAGAGTCCACTCCACGAATGCGGCGAATTCCTCCTGAGGACCATCTTCAGACGACGGCGCTCTGCACGCAGTGTTGAGGCTGGCGTTATAGAACGCACAGAGCGCGTCATCCAGGTAGATGGTCAGATGGGCTAGCAACAGGAACTGCCTCTTATGTTCTCTCGAGGACCATCCCTTCTGCTCCAGCAGGAGGTAGAGGAATTCTTTATTAATCCAACACAGGGGTAAATCCAACATGGAACACAGGAACACAGAGTCGGAAATCGACACACGTATGTAACAGGGGTAGACCCAACAAAGGAAAGACCACGTATGTAACTGGTAAAACAAAAGACTATGGTATATAAAGACATGCTAACGAGGGAAACACAGGTGAATGGAATGACTAATCAACAAAGACATGAAACACATGGGGAGGAAACTACCACGGGAGACAGACATGAGTCACAGGGAGCAAAACACAGACAAACAGCTTCATAGTCCTGACACCATGGACATGTTTTTCCAATGAGCCTGGGTTGAGCAAAAGCAACCCATCACACTCCTGATGTAGAAAGCAATTACTACCATTAGCTTTCCAGTTGCATAATTGACAGAAAAGAAATCTCTTAGCAACCAAATTTAATAATTTACCATGTTTTACACACTCATCTCTGTAAATGTTTGCTAAACCATTTTTACTGTCATGTACAGTAAACTTTCACTCACTGATGCATTTCATTTGTTTGAAATGTGCATGACAACTGCATTTCTGTGAAATGGTGCTGTAGATTTGCACAAGTTGGATAGTTGACTCTATGTGGCATTTTATTGCTTTTTTTCCACGTAGTAGGATGATAATTCCAGCTTTCTGAGTTGAATGGAATGCAGCATCAGTTATCTGTTTAGTTCTGGTGGACTTACTGCGTATTGTCTGCCAGGTTGTGTTGACTCACCAAGTTACATGCAGGGTTTTAGTATTTTATTAACTGGCTGAGTTGGGGAATGCATGGACTTCTGCATTGACCCGTGGATAAGTTCCAAAGCACGACGTCAGCCTTCTGTCAGGGACACGCATGAAACCTCAGGAGAGAAGTGACCGATGTAATCACATTGAATCTGCTGCCCTGCATTGTACAGGCTAGCAAAACAAAAATCAATGCGTCTCGGCAAGGAAAAGTCAGAGAGAGAAAAGAGGAAAGAAGGAAAGAGAGAAAGACCAAGACAGAATGCATAAATCTATTTGGCGGTGAGAAATTTTGCACAGCATAAGACACAATTGAAGATAAATAAGGCGCAGGGCATGACTTTAAAATAGCGCATTAAAGGAACTCCTCGGGGGATTGAAATCACTGCCTGTGAACCCAGTCCTAAAACTAAATTACAGAGGGGGTAGGCATGATTTCATGGTCCACTACCTAATTTTCCAACACTTTTTTTGCTATCTCCTCCATTCGGTTTCTTTTTCTCTGCTCTTAAACTCATTCTGGGACAAACATGCTTAAAGAGTAAGCACAGCGTATGTTAGTTTAGTATTTTACAGTGGCTTTCACTTACATCAATACTTTAAGTTAGCAGTAGCATTTTTTATAGTCACAATGGGCAAAGAGGCCTTTACTGTAACTAGAATAATTCAACTTGTTTCTTTCAATTAATCTGAATGCCAAGCTCTCGAAATGATTAAGGTTTATAGTGGGACCACAAAAGCCTGAGACCACATTGCAAATCTGTATCTAATATGTAATTTGAACCTGAAGTGTTGTTTTTTAACTTGAGAGGAACAAAACAGTGAAACCAGTGTGTAACTTTTATTTCATAACTTTTATTTTTTTATAAAAATAAGATGTTTTTAATAATTTCATCTAAATTTACTTTATAGACAAGATGACCTTTGCATAACTCTTTTACTTACAGTACATTCAGTTTTTGCATTCAATCAGTTTTCTGTGGATGTTTTTTTCATTCAGCTTTTTAAAATGTTTTCAAGGTAGTTTAATTAATAGCATTTATAATGAAATGAAAAATGCGATAAATCAAAAAGTGTTTCACTAATGTTCTCAGCATTTTACATGTAAAAGTATTTTAAATGTACAAGAAAAGACATGTACATGTACAGTACATGTCCTGTCCGTCCTCTTGGCAGAAAAAGACAAACAAAGCGGTGGATAGTCGTGCCCTGGATGTGGGCATCCTGTTGAACAGCAGTAATGCAATGTGTTTTTCCCCTCAGCAGGGGTCAAAGAAAAATAGGAGGGAGTGTGTCTGTCCACAACCATCAATCTTTAACCCCGAGCACCTCCCACGGCCCAGCGCTGGTCTCTCTCATCTCTCACACACATCTCCCCAAACACCTCACAATCACTGGAGCATAGCCACTGAATGCATTTCAACTCAATAACACCCTTAGTGTAAAAACACACACTTATAGACACACTGAATCTCAATAGCAGCTTGTGTCGGTTCAGGTTTTCTCCAAAAATTACAGTGTATCACATGTATAAACAGAAAACTGTGATACTCAAGCCTTTGGAATTGGTTGAAGACTTGTGTGACTTGCCAGCTAACTGATTCATACACAAAACATACACATTTGGTTTTCTTTAGATAGATAGAGATATCTTTCTGGTATGAAATGAAATAGAACCTCATATATACTGTAGCATATTTATCAGTAGGATGGGGAATATAACTGAGAAAAAAACTTGTTATTGGCAAATGTATTTATAAAATAAAGTCCTTTGCAGTCTTTATAAAGCTGAATTGAATTATCAGTGTATAATTAAAATGAAAATGTCTCACAGTGTAACATTAACATGTGTTTAACTCTTTTGATAGTTTGTGGTTATGTCCTGGTAAACCCTCCATTGTGGGCAGGATAGATAGCGTTTGCGGGCCCCGGTGCAGGTTGTGCATGTGGGCCATTTGAAATTTGTATAAATAACACAAATAAATTAATAAAACAAAGATGCAAATTAAACAATAATTTCAGTTTTTTTTTTCAAGTTTGTAGGTGTTCAGGTACAGAAACCGAATTATTAAATGTAAAATAGCACTGCATAGTCTTCACTGTATAAATTAAAAATAGAATAATTCTTGTTAAAACTACAACAAGTAAACAAGTAATTCAGTCAAGAGCAGTGAGTGATTTTCTCTCTTATTTTTTTCTTGTATTGACATTAAGGACACCAACAGCAGCTAGTAAATTAGGCACAACCCTTTTAAGACAATGCATGGATCCAATATAATGATACACATCCGATTTCCATCACAACTTTATATGTATTACTTAATACAAAACCAAAAATTCTATAATCAAACCTACCAAAACAGTATTTCAAAATCATCTTAAATAAACTCTTCCACTTCTTTTTAAAAAGAGGCGTGAGACGCGGCTCTCTGTGTGTGCACTTGTGCGCATAGAACACAGCGAGCGGGATTAAGCTCTTTCATATATTTTTGTGCTTGAATGGTCAAATTGATGAGGAGTATTTGTTTGTTCAAGTGCAAAAAGACACGAAAGAGAACTCAATTTGGTGTTTGCACACTGTCTGAGATTTCTCAGTTGAGTTCTTTAAGCCTCTTCTTGTGCTTGAATGCTTTAAAATCTCTTGAATGATTAAACTGACAAGGCTTAAAAACACATGCAAATGATAAGCTTTGTGACAATGCTCAGCAGTGGCCCGTCAACTCTCTGGCCTTGGGCAGTCTTTTGAAATTGCCAGCGGGCCACCCACAGCCATGGGCCCCAATATAATCATCACCACCTTTCACCCCACTAGCGATGGCCTTGATTGTGGAGATCAAATATCCATAATTTTTTGTAGTACATTTAGTACAATTCAATTGTGTTTCTTTATAATTCATTTAAAATATACTTTTAGTACTTTATTTTAATGTGCTTCAAGAACATTTCAATAGCATTTCAGTTCATTAGAAATGCATAAGCATTACACTACTAGTTTATTATATACATTATATTATTATATATAAATTTGCAATTTATAATTGTAAAAAAAATGCAGGAGGTTTTCAGTTAGGTCATTCTAGGCTTGTGCATCTCTGAAGTTGGGTGTACATTTTTGAAGCGGTCCACTGATTGATTTTGTACATTTGTAAAGCGTGTTCAAATATGAAATAAATAAAATAGTCAAGTTAAGTCACCTTTATTTATATAGTGCGAAACAGATTGTGTCAAAGCAACTGAACAACATTAAAAAATAACAATAATTATATGTATGAAACCACAATTAGAACCACAATTATAGATAAGAATACCTTTGAATACTAATAAGATCACTTTTGAATTAAAAAAGGATAAAAGACATAACAAATATCAAAAATAATAAACAATTAGAACTTATACTATTCATCACACCTAACAGATAAAATAAATAAAAAAAAAGAAAAAAATACAGAAATATGAATATGTATTATTGCAGTAATAGTATTCCTTTGAGGTGTGCTCTTAATTGACATACACTGAGTTCATATGATGAAGGACCTCTGTAATAAACTCAATATAACTGATTATGATCTAGGTGGTAACGGAAATGTTCATTTTTGTACATATAGTATAGGACTGTATTTCTTAAACTCAAAGACAGTTGGGAGTTTCTTTTTGTGAGGTTAAAAAAAAAGTCTCTCCTACCCCTGATAGTTTCAGCAGTAATGGGTTGTGCTTTAAAGACTTAGCTCACTTAAATCCTTTATTCAAGCCTGATTGTGTCCACCTGACAGCATGTTCATTTGAAGGAAGATGAATCAAACTTCTCACAATGCCTTTCTAATGACTTTCTCTGAGTTTCCCTCAGTAGATGAGTGGAGGAGAGATGAGAGACGGACTGGTTCAGTCCTTGACTTCTGCAGAGTGAACGTCACTGAGTGGAGAGAGAGAGTGTGTGTGTGTGTGAGTGAATAAATCTCAGTGAGCTAAACCACAAGTAGATGCACCAGAGTGTGTGTGTGTGTGTGTGGTTAACCCTCAGACGGGTTAACCCCTTAGTCAAATAATCACGCTGGGCTAATCCTCTCCCAGACGGACTAGCCTTTGCATCACCCTGCATACAGAAGTAGCTGCTCCACACAGCCGTATGAGAGGGAGTGAATGCAGGAAATCGCCCCCCATCCCCTGTAATATCTGCTAGCCTGAGGCTGTGGGGATAAGATGATTGAGGTGACACACTGGAAAGAGAGAGAGAGGGATGAAGAGGAGGGGGGAGATATGAAATGGAAAAGAGGAAGTCCAACCTACCGTAAGATAGAGAATGAGAGAACGATAGGGCAGTATGATGGAGAAAAAAAAAAAACATATATTGGTGAGGGAGAGTGTGAGAGAGGGACAGGAAGGGAGCGATGAGAAGGAAAAGAGATTGGAGGCTTAGACTGCTAGACTGGTCTGTGAATGATAAGGGAATTGAAAAAAGTGATTGACATCTAATCCATCAGGTCTAAATTCAAACATTCAAACACAATAGAGCCCAAGCGGAGGATTTAGATCATCAGCGGGCGACTGGATGATTATCAAATGTCATATGTGTCAGTCATGACTACAATTTTTAATCCAATTAATTTCCAAGCGTGGCAATGTAATTGTGACCAACAGGAGGTCTTATGTTTAAGCGTAAAATTAAAGGCATGTTGAGTTCATTTCACTGCATTTCTGGATGGAAACAAAGCAAGTTTGTTTCTATGCTAATGGTGCTATTTTGAAACTGACATATAATTAAATTCCAAAATAATTATGCCTACAAAAAAAAAAAAAAAAAAAAAAAAAAAAAAAAAACCTTGACACATTCACATCTGGTTATTTCAAATCATAATGTTTCTCGCTCATAATTAATATTTTATTTGCATTCACACAACCTGCATACCTCTCTACATCTGTCACTTTGTCATGTTGTGTGTGCGTGCAGTCTTTGAATATGCTTCTTGAGTATTTAAATCATCCTCACCACACGCAGTCTGCATTCATAAGTACACCAGCCACCTGGGTCCCTTGAAATTCACAAACATGAATGTTTCAGTTCTTTTTCTTTGTACAATAACCTCATTAGGTGAATATTTGGTTCAGTTGTGTCAGGAATCACTAAAATTATTGTTTAATGTGTCAGTAATGACATCCCTGCTGACAAGACCAGAGACGGTCACCAATATGTTCAGAAATAATACTGCCAGCAGGGCTCTTAATAGCCATAATAGTTTAGTATGGCATAATTAATTAATTAACTTGTTTGTTTAATTGTTTGTTTGTGTCTTCTTGTGAAATCAATATGATTATTAAGAACACATTATCTCTAGATATAAATAGTGCTGGGTAGATTACCTACAAGTTATAGTCCATTACTGATTACTGATTACATAATTAAAATTGTAGTTAGTAGCATAATCTAGGTTACTCATTTTAGGTAATGTATTCTGACTACTTTTTAGATTACTTTTTACCTAACTTACCATACTTAGTGCTTCGGTAAAGTCATTCCAAGTAGAGCAGTGCTGATGGTTTTCACCTTTTAATACACAGCTGAATTATATATTTTTTTTATATATATTTATATTATAAATAATATATATGATATATATATATTATATATAGTGCATATTATATACAGATATAATTATATATATAAAAAACCTCAGCCCAGGTGGGTATTGAGCTTGCCACTTGCGATAAACTAACTCAAGCCAGCGCATCTTTTCTCTGCTTCACTTTTGATCTTTTCAAGTTCCCTTTTGTTTTTCACACATGCGTTCACCGTTTGTTAACTGAGCGTTTGGTGAAATTGTCTGAAAGCTGGTACAGAGAAGCAGGAAACTTCATTGAACAGGGTGAAATCAGCCCTGCCTGAAGCCCCTGAAGAAAATGGGTCATTTCACACACACATTCTCCCCGTCTGAACAATCCTATCAGGATTGCTTATTTCTGAAGAGTCATGACAAGCAAACCCCCGGAGCCCAATAGACTTGAGAGATTCAGTGTTTGTGATGGACTGCCAGCAGTGGACAGCAAACCAACTTTAATATTTTCAACTATTGCTCTTCTTCATGGTGAAGGAAATGAGGTGTTTTAAATGTATAGTTTCATACAATTGCAAGGTTTTCAAAAGAGCTTCCCTGTGTGTGATTGGTACACTTGAATACATTAGGCTTGTATGTGAAGTGTGTCTGCATTTGAATGTGAAAATCTTAAGCGTCACCTGTGAAGAATACGTTTTTTAGACAAATCTTCTTTGTGATCATGCATACATATTAAAATTGTTTCGTTGTTCACCACTTGCAAATCCGGTCGTCATGAGCAGATGTCTAAAAACATGTAATCAACAACATACCTAAAATGATATTTTTGATTAATTAAGCACTTTCTTGCTGTGTGCACATCCGTGTTCTCACATGTTTCATTAGTTCATTAGTAGTAGAAGGTGACATGGGAGACTGTGAGTGGCACCATGGCAACGCTGCTTGCATCACAGGGAAGCTGGTATGGAATTATTTTACCATGTGACTTGACTTCAGTAGTGTTGGCAGATGCTGTTTTTCACACATCAGAAAAAATAAGAGGTCCAGTATGAATATGCCAGGGATGTGATTTTCAATGTAATACAAAATTAAACTCATTGTTTTACAGATGTAATGCATTTTTATTGAATGGTATGATGGTGTTTCAAAGTCTGGATCATTAAAATTATGCAAAAAAAAACTATATATATATATAATAATATATATAATATATATATATATATATATATAATACACAAATGAAAAATGGGAAACCATGCTGGGTAGTAACTGATCAGATGTAAATCTGGATTACGTTATCAAGATTCCAAAAATTAAATACTTGTAATTAAATTGCATTTACATTCTACTAAAAAACTCATAGTCAGACTAGTGATTACATGATTAGATATTATTCACAAGTAATAATAAATTAATAATAAATTATTCATACTTATTTCTTTTTCATCATTTATTAAATTTTAAATGTTCTCTTTTTTAAAAACATAAATAAAAATAATAATACCCTTACACTTACATACATTTAGAAAGTCTTGCAGTTTTGTGGACATTCACACAAAGAAAATTGAGAGGCCACACAGCATTTGACGACTGGGTTTACAAAAATCTTTTCAGTTTTAACAACATTTCCACAAAGCATCAACAAATCACAACAAATACTGATTTTTATTTGAATTATCATTCAGTGGGTATTACTTTAACCAGAATACTACTGTCTTTAAAAAAACATTAAAATTTACAAATACACAATAAATCTTATTTACATGTAATGCAAGTATTCCAATTTTTTTGTTTGTTTGTTTTTTGTTTTTTTGTCAGTCGAACCTCTTTCAACTAATATACACACTACAATCACAGTCGAACCTCTTTCAACTAATATATTTCCTTCAATTACCCCCTGAGATTTTAAGATAATAAGTTAATAATTAATTAACACATTTGCATATCAGTGGTTCTCTTATGTTGGTAAATGGTCACATGACATGCAGGTAAACAAATAAAACATTTAATATTTTTAATATTGTGGGTTTATTTTGCTTGTTGCTTATTTTAAAATTAATAACAGGGAACATTAACTCATTCTCTACCTCTCTTTCTCAACAGGAGGAGGTGCTTCAGTAGATGAAAGTTCCCCAAGTCGTACTTTGAATTAGAATCACTCTTTGAAGCGATTTATGTGTGTGTTTGTGATGGAAAGCACATCATCAAAATGCAAACACAAATTCAGATGAAATCCCAACTGACTAGCTGTCTGCCTTTGTCCTCCAAACTAGCCTGTTTTATCTATTTGTTTGTATAGGATATCAATGACTTTGAACATGCTAATGCATGTGAGAACACAATTATTGATTTCAGGGCAATTCACATTTGAACACCAGTTAACCTCCAGCATTGTTTCTCTTGTTGTGGTCCAAATCAGAATACGAAAGCTACTAAAAGATATTGAGAAGGGTTCATTTCCCCTTTTTTCTTAAATAGAAAGAAAGAAAGAAAGAAAGAAAGAAAGAAAGAAAGAAAGAAAGAAAGAAAGAAAGAAAGAAAGAAAGAAAGATGGGAAAATAACACAAAAATTGCATACATTAAAATTACACAAATGAAAATATGAGAAAACCAAATCAGGAATCTTGTTCAATATGAAAAAACAAAGCTAAATGCAGATAATGGTACACACTGTAATAAGCATAGTAAATAAAAATTAAATTAAAAGTGATTCCCATATAATTTGTTGCTGATGTCACAGACTGGGCATCCAATCAAACTCTTTTGACTGTAAAAGACAGGTTAGATTTCACAGATGTCCTGTATTCATCCTCAGAAACCATAAATAAAACAAAACAGAAACAAAACAACAGAACCCAACAAAAATACAACCCAACAGAACAAAAATAAATAAATAAACCCAAAATTAACTCAGCAGAACAGTAACAAAACAACAGAACTGATCAAAACAAAACTGAATAGAACAAAAACAGAACAGAACATGAATAAAACAATAGAAACCAACAGAACCAAACAAAAACAACGAAACAAAAGGCTTGTGATGTTCACTGACTGACTCACTCACTCACTCACTCACTCACTCACTCACTGTCTCACACACACATTCACTCACTCAACCAACCAACCAACCAACTCACTCATTGGATACTGTGTTAGGTCACCACCTGCATGATGTTCAATATAAAATCTGGGTCCTGAAGCAAAACTGTTTCACAACCCCGCTTTAAATAGCTTGTTTTCGCCTCACCTTATTTCCAAACAGGTGTGGTTTGTGTGTGCTTGTGTAACCTGACATTATTAGGAAATTGCAGCTGCCGTGAGCTGAGAAGCAGGGATCTGAGTCAGCCTCCCACAGTCGGCGTGTCCCACTGTGATTACAGAGCGCACTGTTATCGAACCATGTGCTCATAAGAACCCACTCGCGGCTCACATTTTATAACAGTACTCTCAGGATAGATATGTGTGCCTGCCTGTCCTCCTCAGTCCAGCATGACATCACCTACCCTCCTCTATGCACTCCGTCTGTCTCTCTCTCTCTCTCTCTCTCTCTCTCCCCCTCGGCTGTCTGTTTGGGCATCCATAATGCCCTTTTAGCCAGTGCTTTCCGCTCTTTCCCACGCTGGTCGCTTAGTCAGGCCCCTGCAGCGCACATCTGTCCACACACACACAAACAAACACATGTGAGTTTGACGCACTTCTGTGCACTGTGTGTATCTCTTATCACTCTGTGTCCTTTTTGGCTTTGGGGCGCATCTTCCTGTGCATGAGGGATGAGGGATATTTTAACCGCAGACCTTCCCCTCTGTCCTTCCCCTTTCCTCTCAGACTCACCCTGCTGCTATACTGCTGGCAGCACTGCGGCATACTAACACACGGCAGGACATTTACACTCTCAAGAGGACACAGTAATATAACTTCCTGTTGTTGTTGTCAGCCAGCAAAGTCTTATAATGTAAACAGCTGTTTATATATTTTTTTACTGTATTGTGTCATCAGTGACATAAGTGTTTCCTGCACTGGAATATATTTCTGTCAACAAGAGAAACTCCTTGTGTGTGTGTGTGTGTGTGTGTGTGTGTGTGTGTGTGTGTGTGTGTGTGTGTGTGTGTGTGTGTGTGTGTGTGTGTGTGTGTGTCAGTCTTAAGTACACACTAAAAATCCACTGGAAAAAAAATGAATGAATGAATAAATGTAAGATTATAACTTTTAAGTGGTATAACTGAATGGAAGTCAAAAAAAAAAAAAAGCCATAGGGATATGTGTTGTTGTCAGACAGTACTATGGTATTTTGCAGTTTTTTTGTTTGTTTGTTTTTAATTCTGCTTCAGTTCTCAAATTCAGGAATTAAATTGGAATGTAAAGGTCATCACCAATTCAAGTCTTAATGGCGCACAACCCCTGTATTAGCATGATAAAACTAATACAAATATAATTTAAATACAATTGTACTTGTAGGTGTTATTTCTGTATAAAGATACATTTCTTTACACAGGAATATGCAGTGGAAACTCTGTTCATGCTTAAATAAAAGTATCTGGATTATATAAAAAAAATTCAAACTAACTGGCTTTTATTTAAAAATAAAGACTCTGTCAAGCAGAAAAGGTCACAAAAAGTGGTTTAATGTTTTATATATATATATATATAAAGAGAGAGGAGAGAGAGAGAGAGAGAGAGAGAGAGGGGCGCGTGTGTACGACTTGAAGCAGAGCTGCGCAGACTGATCTGTGTTTGACTGCAAGAGCCATTTGAAAGCATAAGTCTGCTCTCTATAGCTCTCACGGTACTTTTGAGGTCAAACACATGATCAGTCTGCGCAGAGCTGCTTTAAGTTGAACACACCTCTTGCCTCTCTTGAGTAGGTACTTTTTTGAATATGTATTTACTTCACAACTGCAAAAAGAGTACATTCTATGTAGTATGAATCTGTTTAGTATGAATGTACGGTAACACTTTATTTTGCCATGCATTTTCATGTGACCTTCCGGCATCAGTTGTGTCTTGTTGCTGCCATTCATAAATTTACTGCTGTGGTCTAATGGGATACTACAGTGCCAGAAGTAGTAGGCTGACTTGGTACTTTTTGCCAACTCTTTTATAAGTACTGTGTGTATTCAGGCATACTTCTTTTGTCACATACTGCTTTTCACCTACTATGTAGTAGGGAAGCATGCAATTTCAGATGCAGCCATGGTTGAAAATGGTGTTGTGTAAATGCCCCCTGTATCTGGACACTGTCTGTTCATAATTAATGTGATGAACTCCATCTGTGGTTACTCTGATATTCTGACACCTGTGAGAACTGATTAGATACAGCCCACTAAAGATCTCATTGGGACCTGTTCAATAATTACTAGCAAAATTACTGATGGCCTCTTTTTTTAAAATAGAATGACAGTCATACATTTTTATGTGTTACATATGAAAAAAAAAAATACTCTAAATTATTTTGGGGCCACTTTTACTGTACACCAAATGCTTAAAGCAGATCAGCAGAGACTGTCAAAAGAGAAAATTTTCAAGGACCTGATTTTTTATTTTTTTTTGCAAAGCATTGTGCAAAGGGAAGCCTCACTGGTCATGAATGTTTTGAAATGGCATACCATCTTATTAGACAAGATGCTGATGGTTATCACTTATACATCACTTTAACAAGAGTCACTTTAAGCCTAAACATTATGATGGACAAGGCATTAAATGCCATCAGCCCTGTCATTACGGATAACAGCAACAATTATAGCAGTGCTTTCCAGCTTTATCTTGCTAATGTGCGAAGATCCTTGTTCAACATTGGCTAAACAGCTTTATTCGAACACGCATCTGATAAGAGAGGAAATGTATGGAGTTGAGAGGAAAGATTTGGAGCTTAATTGCACCCAGCAGCAGCTTTAGGAAAACGATTTGCGCTTATGGATGGAGATAAAAGCCAGGCTTAAAACTGAGCTCATGCCTCACATCCCAATTCCTCTGTGCTGTGTGATAAACAGGTTTTCCCTCTTTTAAAGTTGTGCCGCGTCGCAAAATACGTTTCAATAAGCGTGCAAAATTGAGAACCTCCAATGATTTGGCCGTTGGGTGGATTTGTTCAGCTGTCGGTGTAATTACTAGCATTATAGTCTATAAAAAACGTGTGCATGCTTTTCGTTTAAAACCGCGATTCAGATTCTTGGGAATTGTGCTCTGACTTTCCTTATCTGTGGTGTCATGTGTCACATTACTATGCAGTTTTAGCTAGAATTGTGTGGAATTTTATCTCAGAATACTTAGCATGGACCGACATGCCCTAAAGGGCGACCAAATCCATAGAGCGCCTCGATATGATATTTTCAAAATAGCCGTGTATGGTGCACATCCACGTTTGGCTCCAAATACAAGTGTGAAGTTTCATTTCTTGGTCAGGCAAACTAATAAATATACATTAAAGAGCATTTGAGGTGATTTACTTCAACATTTCACCCTCCGATACCAAAGAGATCCATTTAATACCAACTTCTATCACACACACACACACACACACAATCAGTCTATGTAATCAGATAACCACACTGCACATTGGTGCCCACCCAGCTGAATATTCTCCATGGTTGACAGGAACTGGGATGTATTTGGTTTCAGATAGGAGATAGAAAACCCATTTCCAGTTAGCTATCAGAATATACAAGTAGCCACACACACACACACACACACACATAAAGACACACAAGATGCTTTTAAACAAACTTCCCTTAGTAACAAAACACTTGTCAACAGCAGTCTCTACGTACCCAAGCACACAAATGAGTAGTGGTACAACAACATAGCTGTAGTGATAATGACTTCTGATGCTTGGGCGTGATTACACACACACACAAAACCACTGTATAAGCTCCCAAAATGCATTGCAACAGTGCCCCCTGTCATTACCAAGGCAACACTTTGGGTCTCCACCTACCGAATTGAAACCTCTCTCCATTCAACTTTAACATAAAGAGTGTGAATGTACGTGCTCCCCTAGATCTCAATGAACCCAGTGCGGCAGCTGCAACCTTTGCTTCACAATCAGCTTCATCACAGCCATTTCTCTCCTCAAGCGAAGACATAAATATTAATTTGATACCTCTTGCTGCAGTTTCTGTAAATCTCTTTGTCTGTGTTATGTCTGAGAATTAAACCGGCACAGGAGGTAACCGTATATTTGTAACAAATGGCGTTTAATGGGGTTATATTAGCCGTTATCATTCTCGCCGGGCTTCAAAGCTGTAAAAATATTTTGCAGGCGTCCATCATTAATGTGTCCATGTATTATTTACACAGTCACACAATACCAGGCTATTCACAGGAGCACTTTGCATGTTCAAAGAGCTTTCTGAGAGTGGAAGAGTATCTGTGTCTCTGAGGCTGTTCCCGTGTTTTTCAGCCACATGCTGATGGTCTTTCTCGAGTATATTCCAGCTAGGAATACTCTTCCCCTGAAATTATGTTAGAATGTGGTGAGATCCAGGGCTCTGTCAGGTGTTAATGATGGACTAACAGATGGTTGAAAGACTCAGAACATACAAGTTTTTTTTTTTTTTTTTTTTTTAATTGGGCACACGATGCAGGAAGGAGTGTGAATTGTGCTCCACTAGGGAAACAAAGAGCTGGTGGGTTGAGATGCAGATGCACACTGTCCATTTACTGGTGAAAAACTGTAGTAATGGGTTTATAGCGATTTAGTTTGATTTCAGTTGAGATTGTGGTGTGGGAGTTGGTCACACAAATGAATATAAATACTAATCTTAGATTAGTAAGTATCAAAGAGGTGAAAAGGGTTTGGCTACACTATTAGGCACCTCCTGAATCCTAAAATGAAAACTGAGACATCCTACTGTGTGAAGTCTTCATATTTGCATCAAATGCCCCATTTGGGACAGGTGCTGAGCCTCACAGGCTTTCTCTTCCAAAGAACAGAACAGAAGTAATGTTGCATAAATACTTATTGCTAATGTTGGGAAGGTTTTTTTTTTTTTTTTTTTTTTTTTTTTGTGCAGTGTTTCATGACAAAAGCAGTTACACTTTGTATTTATGCATTTTGTACAGAACACAGTAGAAACACAAAAGTATTTGCATTGCATTGCACTGCATTGTGAAGTCAGCACTTCATTTCATGTGCAAGAATGTAGCAGTGCGTGTAAGTCACTGTACTTTTAATTTTAAGGATAACAAAAAAGCACCTTTCTTGAACACAATCTTCACCCCACTAAATGTATTGAGAAGCAACCTAGCATCAGTTAGGTTGTCAGCTTGATTGCAGCTGTCCTTCCAGTCACTGTACAGTAATCCAAAGTATATAACTGAAAAATATACATGATACATACGAAAATATAGAAAAAAAAAACTTGTGCTTCCCTCATGCCAAGAAAATAAAGCCCAAAACACAATGAGCATTAACCCAAACATAAGGTAAAAGCATTTTGTTCACGATTGAGCCAAACTGAACAAACAAGCTTTAGGTGATATATGACGTCTACCCTTTATATTAGTAAAACAGTAAAGACATCTGAATCAATACCATCAATGATTGTTTCAGCAGGACACTATAGTTAAGTCATTTTTGGAAAATAGATCACAATTCTCTCCCCTTCATCTGAAATGTCTTACGTGAGGCTCTGTTTATTGGTTACATATGAATTGGCATAAATGTCTGTTATACTGCAACAAACCTTAATTGAATTGTGCTTGTTTTTATTGTACTTTATCTTCCACTTAATACGCTCTAACAAGCTTTCAAATTCAATCAGGCCATTGACTCAATTTAGTGCATGCTCTTGCCTGTCCATGCACATCTGCGAGCACAATAAGTCACAGCACGGTGACGTATTAGTAGCAAGCACTCGGGGGCATTCGCGATTACTCTCCACCGCTGAATGCATCATTAGTGTTTAAGGCATTTTCCGAGATGTACGTCGGTAATAAATCAACGTGCATCCCGCAGCATTTCTTGAGTAGTGTGTGATTTTGCCCAGATATGTCGCTAAAAACAACAATCATGGAAAAAAACAACAAAAAAAGGAGCATGCAGACAATTGCGTATCATTCCCACACCGCAAGGCTTTTGACTACTTTTGCTGAAAGGATTAGGTTTATCACAGGCACCTACGTTCGAGCCCCAAAAACACATTTGTACACACAAATACACACACACTGCAGCTGAAGGCCCTCCTCTCGCGGACTGGCCTTGTGCCTGGTGAGAGCTTGTTAAGTGTAGGGCTGTATAGTTGAGGTGCCCCCCCCACCCCATCTGCCTTCAGCTGGCCTCTTACTGCACCAGGCTTTCTGTCCTCATCTGCAGGCTAGCCAGACACCCTATACACACCTCGCACACACACACAGCTCTTTGAATGGCTGCTAACTCATGTGCACATTCACAGCTGTGTTTTCTTACACACACAGAATTCACAATCAGACTGAGGGCAAAACACACAGAACAACACACAGTCCACACACACAATTGGACCACTGTGATTAGGGCTGGGAACTCAGAACTGGTTCTGAATAAAAATACTAGAATTGAATGATTGTCATGGCATTTGGTTTTGTTGATGGTTTCTGTACATCTCTATTTGTACAATACAGAGAGAATGCCATAATAAAACACTTGAACAATGTTTCCTTCACCATATTCTGTGAGTGTCATGATGGCACTAAATCTATAGCACTGAGGCAAAGGAATTCATGTTTGGAGTCTGAATTGAATGTGGGGAGAGAGAAAACTGAAAATAATACAAAATATATTACATCAAGACATCTTTCTGTTGCATTCATCTGCATCCTCACTTGCTGTACACAACAACAATTGCAGCATGATCTGATTCACAAATGACTCTTATGAATGAGCCAGTTCTTCTTGATGAATCAGTGAGTCATGAATGAGTCTCGAATTTCAAGAGTTATTGGTTTGGGAACTTAAAACCTTAAGCAGCCAATTGTGGGTATTTTTTCCTTGTTTACCAGCATTGTGGTGGCTGATGAATCCTAGACTGGCTTTTGACCAGAATTGCTGTTGTTTTGTAAGAATAACTTTGTTACTCATTGCATTATATTATGAGAAATAGAGGATAGAAAAGCTTTTCCTTTTCACTTTTTCTTTTGATTCTATTAATTGCAGTAAAGTATTTCCAAAAGTAGGTAGGATAGGAAATCAACCACAACAACGTTCCAGCCGCTCCATCATTGAATCCACTGGCTGTTCCTCAGTGTGTGACGCTGTGTGATGCATTTTATGGAGGACTGTTTCCTAAACCTGCAGAGTAGCCTACAATGGGTCTGTGCTCAAAGGCTGTTCTATAAAGTGGGCCAGTCCCAACTTTGCAAGGACAGTCTGGCGCTTCTGACTCACAACCTGTAAGTAATTTTTTTATATTTAAAGAATTTGCCATTGATGATTCAAACGCGAGTTTTGAGCAGTGTAGACTACCGCTTGTTGTTTGTCGTTTCTCTGATCACAAATGCAGACATGATTTTATGTTTATGTGGTGCGTAACACAACGCAATGCGTAAAAACAGTATAAGTCATTATAATCAGTAATTATGTGGATGCAACAGATGCCTTGTTTGTAATGGGTTTTACTGGTTTTGTCTGGTCATGCCAGGAGATGGCATCACAGTATGTTAAGGGGTGTAACATTTCCCTCACAATCTTGAGGTATTCAGCCAATCACAATGCACTGGATAGCTGGCCAATCAGCGTACACCTCGTTTTTCAGAACGATGAGCTTTGAAAAAATCAATGGGGTTTTAGAAAATCGGGGCATAGAGGAGCAACAATAATGTACATTATGTGGGAAATAATGTGTTTTTTGAACCTTAAACCACATAAACACAATGCATTACACCAAATACACAACATAATGTTCTTTTTAGCAACGTCTTATGACCCCTTTAAAATTGTAACACTTTATTTTGATGGTCCCCCAATGCACATTCTACTGAATATAAGTAACTCTGAAAGTACTGTGCATATCAACTTATACTAACCCTAATCTAACAGTTTACTAATTCTCCTTTGAGAGTCAGTTGACATGAGGTTGTAAAATTACTTCTAATTAGCAGAATTTCTAAAGGGGACCATCTAAGTAAAGTGTAAAATGAAGTCATCATTAACTGAAATGAGTTCAGTGTACATCAGTATAACTATTGACCTTATTGCTATACACAATTAGGAAAGTTTTGTTGTAATAAATGGTACCTCAATAATTAAAAAGAAATGAAAAATAGGTTACCAAAAAATAGTGTTGTTTTGTTCAGGTTTTTTTTAATTGGCTAAATGCAAAGGTTAAGACCAATTATTTATGTGGCGGTGGGGGTTGAAGCTTTCTCAGAAGTACTAAAGGAATTGCTAATGGAATCGTTAAGGCACCAGAATCATTAAATTCAATGCGATTCCCATCCCAAACTGTGATGGATGCACATGCTCGATCAAGACCTCGGTGAAATCCCAGGGTTGTCTGCATTAGGAGAAGGTTCCTCAGACTGAGTGCATGTCATGGTCTAATGAGGAATGACATTGGGGTTTTTTTATCCACCGTATTGGATTTTATACGCATAAATGTTTCAGGATCTGCTAAAGTTTATTCACATGGAAACTGTTTATTTATTCAGCGCAAATGAATCTTCTCTCTTTTCAACCACTGCTGTGTGCGTGCTAGGGGGTTGTTTGTTGAACATTCACTTGAAGCTGTCTAATGATACCCCTGCCTGCGCATACATTTTTTCCCTCAGTTCCTCAAATGCAGCGTATCCTCCACCAACTTGGACTAGTTCACCACCAATATGTTTTCACACAGTAATAGTATAATCTCACTTCAGTCTTATGGAATCAGAATCTGTTGCATGCTTGATTCATTCAATATTTTATTTTGACATTTGAATGCTCCTCTCAGCATGTTATTGTCCCCATGACTCTCCTGCAGTCCATCTCCCTGTGTGTTTGTCTTTATGGCAGGCCACTTTGTCTCATATTTCACCTAGTCTTATCTGTAGTGGTCCAGTGGCTTGTAAAATGGCGTGGGGAGAGTTTGTGGAGCTTTGTCTTGGGAGCAGGAGTGACGGATTGAGCTGAGAGTAAAGGATATTGAGCGCTAAACCAGCCAAGGGAACTTGATGTTTTTTTTTTATTTTTTTTGGTTTTGTTTTGGCACGCTGGTGCCGCATATGTCTGGGGACAATGTGTGTGTGTGTGCAAGTGATATATGATATATTCAAATGACCAGATTACATTACTCTCAATGGCTTGTTCTTCAGAACTCTACTGGTTACTGATAACTTGTTATATTGATCCGTGAAGGTCATGCTTAACATACTGTACTGCACAAATTGGGAGCATGTGAAATGGTACCAATCTGGTGACAGCTAGATCACAAAACAGCACAATGGGATTTAATTGGAGTGCTTTGGATTTGTATTTATGTGGACAATCAAGCACATTTTATCCTGCTTGTACATGAATTGATTTCACATTTCATAATCTTCATTGGAACCTTTTGCTGTGGTGGATAATTAGATGTTCATTCAAATGTTTGTGATCACTGTATTAAATACTTTGACAGTGATTTCTATACTGCTACTGAATCTACAGCGCTGTCGCAAACAGAAAGGTATTTTAGCAGATCTGGGATCTTGCTAGTTGAATTGAGTATGATGAGAAAGAATGACTGGAAAGACATTTTCTGCTTCCTAATCAGTAGTAAGAGATACTCTGCTCCAAACGATCATGGAGCGAAAGAAAACACAAATACTCTGACTTTGATAATACCTGGTCCTTGCTGCAAAGGGAAATTTTGCATTGCTTCCACTCCATGCAGCTCACAAACTCTGGTCTAGAACGTAGTGAACACAGAAAAGAAGAGTGATACAAACAGAGCAGAAGCAATGGGACTTTTTTCTGCTTGTATCACTCCACTCCACTCCACTGGAGCTGCTCGTATCAGTTTTATAATCTGCACATGACTCAAATTCTCTCACTCAGTTATGAAGGCTGTTGTTGACCAGACCTCCAGATCAACCAGATCTCATGAGGTATAGGTAGCTATTTTATGAGGTGACGAAAACATGATTTTTAGAAATGTTGGCATGAAGGTCCATCCTAATCACACCGCTACACCTAAATGTCAATGGTGTGTAAGCAGATGGTTTGAAAATGTACAAATGAGGCCATATGAAGTCATGTGAATTAGCCACCAATTCATCAAAACATAAAATAATGTCATGAGAGTGTGTTGGTGAAATTTCAATCTGACTGATAAACTTGCACCTTAACTGGACTATAGTCATTTTAAATGCTATAAGACTTATAGTTATTTATATCAGTGGTTCTCGATTCCAGTCCTCACAACCCACCGCTCACAACACACCTGACTCAGATAACCAGCTCATTAGAAGAGAGCTCCATGCATGAACTGTGTTCCGACTGACAGGGTCCCTACATAGTGTTCACTGCTTTCTACTGCCTGAGTACGGGAAATCTGTTGAAGTTTACTTCACTTCGGGACATTCATTCAGAGATCAGCGCTACACCACTTCCTCCAGCTTCTTCACACACAGATAAAACTTACTACAGAAGTGTTAAGTGTGACATAATATAGCACTGTAAATAAATACAATTTAAATTCATGTCTTGCACACTGTAATGCCCTTTGAATGAAAAATATACACTCCCTTTGAACTGGAAACATGGCGGAATATCCTGTGAAGTCTACTTCGTAGGGCACTTACAGTCGAATAGAACAAATGTCTTAAGTGACAAGAGATGCATACTAAATGTGCAGAGTGGGGGGTCGTGAGGACTGAAATTGAGAACCACTCATTTACATTACCATCTTTGATATTGCTTTAGTCATTTTCATGGTAGCACTTTATTTTACAGTCCTGTTCCGCATGTAGGTTACTGTACTTTACTTGTTATAGTAATTATATTAACTAGGTACTAACCCTGAACCTACCCTTAAAACTTAACCTTAACCCATGTAGATACCTCATATTATTCAGTACTTTCTCAGTTAAGTACACTGTAAGTACAGGTAAGTGCACATACTGTAAAATAAAGTG
The DNA here is from genome assembly GCF_018340385.1 of Cyprinus carpio. NCBI lineage: Eukaryota > Metazoa > Chordata > Actinopteri > Cypriniformes > Cyprinidae > Cyprinus > Cyprinus carpio. The sequence goes on along the minus strand of NC_056590.1, from coordinate 16,301,584 downwards.
TAACCACTTTCACAACAGTTGATATTCATGAACAGAATACAGGTTTTACTTGCATTATTCATTAATATAGAAAGGTCTCAAGAAGTACATCAAACTTAACATAACATTTTCAGTGCTTGCCAGTCAGCCAGTGCTTGCTCAACATTAAATAGTCTGGTTCACTGAAGAAGTTAGTCAATATTAACTTTGTTGAACTGTTTTATAAAAGCAATATCAAACTTACAATCATGTTGTCAGGCTGAATATCAGCAGGGCTGTGATTACCTGTGGCCTCAGCCAATCTGATATTCAGCAACACTCTTGCTTGTGGGATACTGCTTAAATGTCTAGATCAGTCATGAAACTCTAGATTGCACAGACTGATAAACCTTTTACATGCAATCACATCATTTGCTAATATCCTGTTCCAAAGAAAAAAGAAACTCAGCCAGTGCTTGCTCAACATTAAATAGTCTGGTTCACTGAAGCGAGTTTGTGTACTATATCTATTGGCAGCAGCACGAAAATATTCTTACAAAAGACATGACTCAAAAGACAAAATACACTACTACTACACCAATTATTACTATTTTGACTGGTCCTTGCAAGAGCACTGTCCACAGCTTATACAGTCGTGGCCAAAGTTTTGAGAATTACATAAATATTGGAAATTGGAAAAGTTTGCTGCTTAAGTTTTTATAATAGCAATTTGTATATATTCCAGAATGTTATGAAGAGTGATCAGATGAATTGCATAGTCCTTCTTTGCCATGAAAATTAACTTAATCCCAAAAAAACCTTTCCACTGCATTTCATTGCTGTCATTAAAGGACCTGCTGAGATCATTTTTCAGTAATCATCTTGTTAACTCAGGTGAGAATGTTGACCAGCACAAGGCTGGAGATCATTATGTCAGGCTGATTGGGTTAGAATGGCAGACTTGACATGTTAAAAGGAGGGTGATGCTTGAAATCATTGTTCTTCCATTGTTAACCATGGTGACCGGCAAAGAAACGCATGTAGCCATCATTGCGGTGCATAAAAAAAATGGCTTCACAGGCAAGGATATTGTGGCTACTAAGATTGCACCTAAATCAACAATTTATAGGTTCATCAAGAACTTCAAGGAAAGAGGTTCAATTCTTGTAAAGAAGGCTTCAGGGCGTCCAAGAAAGTCCAGCAAGCGCCAGGATCGTATCCTAAAGAGGATTCAGCTGCAGGATCAGAGTGCCACCAATGCAGAGCTTGCTCAGGAATGGCAGCAGGCAAGTGTGAGTGCATCTGAACGCACAGTGAGGCGAAGACTTTTGGAAGATGGCCTGGTGTCAAGAAGGGCAGCAAAGAAGCCACTTCTCTCCAAAAAAAAAACATCAAGGACAGATTGATCTTCTGCAGAAAGTATAGTGAATGGACTGCTGAGGACTTGGGCAAAGTCATATTCTCCGATGAGGCCCCTTTCCGATTGTTTGGGGCATCTGGAAAAAGGCTTGTCCGGAGAAGAAAAGGTGAGCGCTACCATCAGTCCTGTGTCATGCCAACAGTAAAGCATCCTGACACCATTCATGTGTGGGGTTGCTTCCTCATCCAAGGGAGTGGGCTCACTCACAATTCTGCCCAAAAAAACACAGCCATGAATAAAGAAAGGTACCAAAACACCCTCCAACAGCAACTTCTTCCAACAACCCAACAAGAGTTTGGTGAAGAACAATGCATTTTCCAGCATGCTGGAGCACCGTGCCATAAGGCAAAAGTGATAACTAAGTGGCTCGGGGACCAGAATGTTGAAATTTTGGGTCCATGGCCTGGAAACTCCCCAGATCTTAATCCCATTGAGAACTTGTGGTCAATCCTCAAGAGGCGGGTGGACAAACGAAAAACCCACTAATTCTGACAAACTCCAAGAAGTTATTATGAAAGAATGGGTTGCTATCAGTCAGGATTTGGCCCAGAAGTTGGATTGAGAGCATGCCCAGTCGAATTGCAGAGGTCCTGAAAAAGAAGGGCCCACACTGCAAATACTGACTCTTTGCATAAATGTCATGTAATTGTCGATAAAAGCCTTTGAAAACGTATGAAGTGCTTGTAATTATGTTTCAGTACATCACAGAAACAACTGAAACAAAGATACTACACCAATTATTACTATTTTGACTGGTCCTTGCAAGAGCACTGTATACAGCTTGTGTAACAAAAAATTAAGTACACCAATTATTACTATTTTGACTGGTCCTTGCAAGAGCACTGTCTACAGCTTGTGTACCAAAACATTTAGCTATAGCTCATGCCCATGTAAAGAATATAACCACTGGACTTATATATCACTTTAATGTATGAATAGATGTTTATATCATGTACACAATGCACACATTACGTGAGCCGTGGAACCTCTTACTCTCTGGGTGATTTCCACTTAACCCCACCATGACCCTTTATGAATTATTAAGTCCAGAACGATTATGACAGGCCTCTCGGATGACAATGCTGCTCTTTTAAACTTATGATAAGTGGCACGACTTATGGCCACTTTACAATCATGTTGATCCTGTATGAAAAGGTTATTTGGATGGATGTCCTTTCTAGATGGAAATGTTTACCCCACCCCCCCCACCCCCAAGGGAAAGGAGGTGATGGGAGGCTTGACCCTGCTCCCCAAGGCTTAACACCACCCCTTAAACAGCTTAAAAGCAGAGCTTATGTATGAAGAAATGGATCATCACTGGTTTAAAAACCTTTAAAATGACAGTGGTGGGTCAGACATGCGGTGGGAGGGTTTAATGGGTGACTTTTGTTTGCGTAGCATGTGTGTGGATGTAATTAGAGTGATGTCAAGCAGTCACTGAAGAACCGAGGGATAATGTTAAGTGTTGTGGGCACCTCACAGTTAGGAAGGAAGCCGTTCCCATGGTGTTTTTCTTAGAAGCTGCCTCAGATGACCCCGAGATTTATTTCTGCTGGGAAAAGTGATAAACTAGAATAGAATGACATTGTTTGGACTAATAAAATTACCTTTAAAAAGCTAATAGGATGTGATATCCTTTCTGCTGGACGGCCAGTCGCCTTGGCATGTTTGTTTAGGACAATAACATCTCGGCCTCTGTGTGAGTATTTACATGCAACAAGCGCACATGGCAAAGGGTAGGCCATTACCTCAGTCTGGTGTAATGTTAACCATTTGAGCGTTTACACATGTATATGCACATGTGCGCACACACACGCTTTTGCAAACTGAGCAGAAGTGCCAGTGGAGCTCAGATTAGCTTAGAGCAGTAAAGTGCCTCTCTGCTCCTAATGGGCTATAAATCAGTGCAGTCGCAAGCCTGTTTACTGCAGCAGTGTCCTGCTCCTTCACTTTACAGCCCGTGATGGAAAAACCATTTAAATAAACACAGGACCCATTACATCTGAATCACTGCCACCTCAGCACAGGGAGTCAACATAAGCCAGCACATGCTGCCAAGTTTGTAACCGGTTACCCCTGGATTTTATTATTCTAAGTGAATTTCTGCCTTAGACGTTGTTGTGATAGAGCAGTCAAGCATTAATATTAATCTCGTATAAATAAGACAATCAGATGCGGGAATGCTCACATTTGCAGGAGATGTTTGGATCACTGTTAGTTTTTATTAGTTTAACACCAAGATGATGTTAGGTGGAAATGCATGTCATGTTTTATGAATTCCTACCTAACACATTCAAGGGATAGTTCAAGCAGAAAGAAGATTCTGTCGTTGTTTACCTTCATGTCGTTTCAAACTTGATTTTGTTTTTCCAAAAGGAGGTATTTGGAAGGATGTCCAAGCTTCTGTTGTCTATACATGGACTGTGGATGGCTTTCAAAGTTCAAATAGTTGAAAATCTCACATTTTTCAAACAGCATGTCATGACTGGTCACATGATACCAACCAGTGGTGTTTGGTGTCAATGATGTCATGAAAATCCTGGAGGTAATAGATACAAAGCTATCGTAGAGCTGCAATAGCTTCAGAACTATCTGTTCTGTTAAAGCCATACTACTGAACATTATAATTGTATTTTTTTTCTGGGGAAAATAAATAAATCCTGCCCACACCTAAGAAACTTACAATAATGATTTATATTTATTGTTGTCAGGCTCTACATGTGTGTAAGTACATTAAAAAATAAATAAATAAATAAATTCTAGCAAATATATGCTCCTTAGTTGCACAGGCAATGTCTTTTTTTATTTTATTTTATTATTATTATTTTTTTTATACATGATATACATGTTATAGGATTTTCTTCTTACTCTCAGTGATCTTAGTGTTGTTAGTCAGATACCCTCTGATATGGTGATCACAGGAAACCATGGGTACTGTATACCACAAATCAACAGATGCACAAAAATTTAAAAATATTCCTCTGGATGTTACTTGCAATTTTGTTTACAGACTGCCCAGAATACAGTGTTTGCTGTAAAGTAATTTGAATAAGATGAAAACATAAATACAAACACATACTGTACAAATGAATGTACATCATCATTCAAATGTCTGGGGTTGGTAAGATTTTATTTGAAAGAAATTAATGCTTTTATTCTGCAAGGATGCATTAAACTGATCTAAGGTGACACATTTAAAATGATGGAAAATATTTCTATTTCAAATAAATTCTAAATGCTTTCTATCCATCAAAGAATTCCGAAAAAAAAAAAAAAAAAAAGATTTTGGTTTCCACAAAATATAAAGATATGTAAAGATATATAAAGAACATAAACATTTTTTTTTTTTTTTTCAATAAATGCAGCCTTGGTGGGAATAATAACTTTCAAAACAATACAAAATCTTACTGACCCCAAACTTTTCAAAAGTAGTGTATGTATTCACTTTGTTTGTCTCTTGTTTTTACCATAACCACAAAATGATTGCTTTTGATGCAGCCTTACACATGGGACAAGCAAGAGAAAAATACTTGAATGTATAAGGTTTGTAAATGCAAAAAAAAAGAAAAAAAATTCCTGTTAATATTTTATTCTCTTGGCAAAACTGCACCAACACCACAAAGGACTGAGAGTAAAACTTTTAAACACAGCATCACTGTATATGTCCTGTGAGGTGAGCGTCTCTGTGTGCCAGCGCTCAGCTTGAATCTTTCTATTCTGAAAGACACTGAGATCAAAACACTCTGCGTTTTTCTCCCTCTTTTTCCCTCTCTCTTCCATTTTTCTTCTTTTGTCCGTTAGGAAACAATAGTGATAATGGAAGAAACAGTGAAGAAAGGAGTGGGAACTTTGCCCAGACATGTTCCACATCTTGCGCACGGCATGAAAATGCTTTGACAATCTGACGCTTTAAAATCCAAGCATCATTTGTATTAATAAAAGGATGTAAAATCCTCACTCTGCATTAACAAGCAGCTTCTGGAGCTCCAACTAAACATGAAGAAATTCTTCACCAAACTTTCCCCACCTTATGTTACATTTCTTGCTGAATGTTGCTAATTGTTTTGCACTGCCAGTAGGAAATATTGAACATTTCTTGGCAAAATGGTCCTTCCTAATATATGCTCTGTGAGTTTCCTCTCCTTGGCTGGTCTAATTAGCGCCAATGGAGGTGTTGTCAGCCCAACTCCATCTCTGCAGATTGCAGCAGCTGTTTTAATTCCAGCAAGAGCAATGCTAAATTTCATTAAGACCCAAAGCCTCCTCTGTACGTGCAGACAGGTGCAGGAAGTGCAGTGGATTCATACCACTGTGTGTGGCACCTCCGCAGTATTTAATGTAATGTTTCATTGATGCATCACATTTTTTGTTCTCCCCGTGTATGACAAGTTTCTGAAAACTGCACAGCTCAGGCACAGCGGTAGCTGAGCAAAAAGGTCAAACTAATGGTGGTGACCAGCAGAATCATCCACTCGGGGGCTGTATCGCACCCCGAATTGTCAGGATCCTTTATGAGGGCTGAAAGATCCTTCAACTCAGTGGGGAGATGGACCCACGTTATAGGCTAGGCATGGATGTGCAGGTAATTAAGAGAGCGCTGGAGTCTTGTCATTGACATTACCCAGTGCTGTAGCCTACATCCATTACTCATAGTAAAGCTCATTACAGAAGCACAGAACTCTGCTTCTTATCACTACATTTCAGCCTCTATGTATGGAAACGGAGCAAGATAATTAACTCAACAGACCATCTTTCAGAAGGAAATATGGATTGATATAAAAAGAAGCCAATATGTGGAACTCTGACATTTAATGAGTCACCATGGCAGTTATGTACATGATCATATAGTTCATGGTGTTTCATTTCCACTGATGACTTGCCAAGAAAGATGTTGGAGTAAAGGCCAAGAACTGAAAAAAAACAATCTACTTCATAACTGGCTGTACAAGTCATTTAAACTCCAACTTTTGGTTTCACTTTATTTTGGTAAGTAACATTGCACTTACATATTTAATAACTCTCATTAGAGTATTAGTAGAGTATGGTAGGGTTAGGGTTAGAGTAAATTGGCATGTACTTGCAAAGTTATTTATAGTTAGTAGAATGTCTGTTGGAAGACCATCCCAATAAAAAGTTAGCAGATATTAAGCAGAAAGCCTTCTAATACTCTAATGTGAGTTAGTAGACATGTAGGTGCAACATTATTTATTGTCAACAGGATGTTCAAAAGGGACAATCAAAATAAAGTGTTAGCCAACTTTAATCTTTTTTTTTTCAACTTCTTTAGGTTATATTAAACTGAATTTGAAAAATAAAGTTGAATCTTGTATAGCTCTAAAATTTAATTTGAAATTGTTTAAATTATTTTGATGAATTTAAAATAAAAAAAATTTACAATCATTTTATCAATAAATTTATTTTAATAAATTTTATCAATTTGGCTGAAGAATTCATTTTAACTCAAACTTTTTCAGTCACATTAAACTGACTTAAAAATATCAAGTTGAATTTAAAATTGATCAAATTATTTTGGTAAGTTAAACAGCAAACAAATGTATTAAAATAATTTTATTATAATGTCATATTATGCTTTTATATAATTAATTCAAGTAATTTCAATTCTATCTTTTCTATTTGAATCTCATTTAACTTTAAAAAAATGAATTTGAAATGAATTTATTTTGAAGTGTTAAAGTAATGAAAAACATATGTTGCCATAACTTATTGATCATACCATTTTTAAAAGAATTAAATCATTATGAGACTAAAGACGTAATATTATGAAAATAAGTAATATCAAAGGTGACATTTTTCTAATACCTAGATGTTTAATGGGCCTACTAAAACTTATAATATTATAATTTTATTTTAAGTACAATCAAATTGGCTGAACAGTTTGATTCAGCTCTTTGTTTCAGTTATATTAAACTTAAAAAAAAAATAAAATAGAATCTCAAATCATTTAAAATTTAATTTAAAATTGATATATATATATATATATATATATATATATATATATATATATATATATATATATATATATATATATATATATTTTGAAGTGTTAAAGGGGTCATGAACTGCCATTTTCATTATTATTTTGGACTGTTCTCTGAGGTCCACTTATAATCTTCTATTCATGAATTTTACATAAAAAAACATCATAATTCAGAAGTAATAAGCTATTTTCTATCATGTTTTGACCCCCCAATTAGAAAGCTGTGTTTGAATTGGCTTGGAGGATTGTCCACTCAGAACTAAACACCCACTGCTATGATTGGCTAACGCTGTGATTTAGGTAAAAAAATACTCAGTATCAAATAATCTGTTATAACAGACAAATCATAGTGACCACATAATAAAAACAGTTACACACACTTGTGTGGTGAACATTACTGTCAAACCCAATATAGTCACACAGCATCGTCTTTTAGTTTCAACCTTTCTGAAAATCCTGTTTCGAATTGTGCCTTGTTTGTAAACAAATCCATGCTAAAATGAAGTGAACACAGAACCAAGTTCTTACTGACGTGATCTGGAACTTCATTAAAAATAAAGTCCGTTCATTGCAGGCAATGCAAAGACTGTGTTTTTCCACAACTTGGCACTGCAGCATCTTGTTGTCTTCAGAGCATATTTATCATTTGGTTTCTGTGTAGACCTAAGTTTGCCTCTCTTGTTATTTACACTACATGCATGAATCAGTGGGCGGGGCTAAACAGGCAGTGATGTAGAAGCAGGCGTTGATGATCTTCTGCGGAGGTGGGGTTTAGCCACACTATTACGTCATATTATGGCACATTCCACAAGCTGTCGTTTTGACAGATTGGCTTCAATATAAGCTGTTTTTAGACTAATGAGAAAGCTTTGAGTTCTGAATCTTACAGAATGTTTTTATAGCACAATGACCCCTTATATGTCAAAAGATCAAGGGAATTTTGATTTCTTAGTTCGTGACCCCTTTAAAGTAATGGAAAAAGATGTTGCCATGACTTACTGATCATTTCATTTTTTTAAAAACATAAAGAGACTAAAGTCATAATATTATGAAAATAAAATGAGAAAAGTAACATCAAATAGGTCATTCTTCTAAAACATAAAAATGCTTAATGTGCATACGAAAAATTAATATAATTTCAAAATATTAGCATTTTATCATAATGACATTGACTGTGCAAGTCATTTCAACTTTTACTTTCAACTCTACCTTTTTCGGTTGTATTAAACTTTAAAAAAATCTAGTCGAGTCTCATATAATTTAAAAAATAAATATTTGAATAAATTATTTTGGTTAAGTTAAAGTAATGGGTGGGGGGGGCGTATGTTGCCATGACTTATTGATCAATCATTTTTTACAGTAAGGAGGAGAAAGTCAGACCGTTAAACACTTTCAAAAAATGGAAAAAGTTTAGCTGAGGTTATGGAGAGGAACGGGCAAGGTGCCCAATAAAAGCATAATTTATGCAGCTGCGTTTGGTACAGTGAAGGCCTCCATACAAAGATGCCCTGTTCTGGGGTCACCCATAAATTGGGGGTCTATGAATGGCTAGCTGTGCAGGACTATCGGGCCCTTTCTCTGTCGCTCCTCCAGAGGGGAGAGTCTGAAAGCTATTTCCCCCTGTTAACCCAGCTGATTTGTGGGACACTAATGGCCAATGTTGACGCAGACCTCAACGCCCTTTTTTCCACTCGTGGCGTCTCCTGGAGGGAATATCATGCCACTTTATCACATCGTTCCCACAGATGCTGGAAACTCAAGGCCAGCCTGCTGGATAAGGCCCGTCTTGCTTGCATCCATGCTGAGTTAGATTAGACACGCTGTCATCATTCTGCCAACACTGAGATGTAGTGTATCATCCAGATGAGGAGGACATGGTCATCACAGGGAGGTTCAGTGTCAGAGACATGTGGGTAAGACATCCCTGAAGAATCATGGCAGGGGGAGTTTGAACGATATTCTTTCCACTAAAGGTCTTTGTGAGGCATGTTAACCCTTGGAGCAGCAACCATGAACACTGCATAAAAATGTTATCTTAATTTATCTTTTTCTTTCTTTCTTTCTTTTTCAATAAACATTTATAAACACTCTTACCAAATAAGTTCACTTGAAAAGCAAGACTGTGTAAGTATGAATGTTTTAGTGCAATTTTAAAATAAAAAATGATGATTTGGGGGAATAAAGGCATAATGTTTTTAAAATAGTCAAATAATAGGCCTTTTATGAGAATGAAGTCATAAAGTTTAGAAAAAGTAAAAAGTCATAATATTACAAGATTAATGTTCTTTGCAAATAAAGACAAAATTGCACAAATAGAATTGTAGCATTATGAGATAAAACACCTAATAATACAAAATTTAAGTAGTAGAAAATTAAGGCTCCTGATGTGACTTTATATACAGTGTAAAAAAAAAAGCCAGGAATTTAAAGTATTAAAGTGTATTATTTTGCAATAAAGTACTTTAGTAAAAAATGTACTGTGAAAACAATGCATGTTGGGTTTATGCCAAATTACTATGAAAAAACATTGAAACCAAATCATGATGCATTATGGGATGTGATATCAACTAAGACTCTGTAGCAAAGTCCACTCACATTGGCAAGCAAACATTTGAATTTTTATTTATTTAGTTAATTGGTTATTTTTAAGGCCTATTATGAGATTTTTCTCAAAACATGAATTATTTTTAGAAAATGTGTCTTAGAGAATGTATTTTCCCACTTTTTGTTTGTTTGTTTCTGTTCAGGTGTGTGTCATTAATTAGTCTAGTCTGCTTGTGTATTTAAGTTGCTCTCTTTCTCTTTCAGTTTTTGTTGGGTCTCGTCGATGTTACGTGTGTTGCAAGCCTTCCCTCTTTTTGGATTTACCTTCTGTAGATTTATTAAAGACTGCCTATCTTCATCATCGTGTTCGTTGTGTTTATCAACACAGTAGTGTGACAGCTGTAGGGATGTTTGTTTATTTTTACTGGAAAAAGGACTGATTAAGAAATGCTTTTATGAGTGCATTGGCTATGCAGACCTCATCAGGTAGAAGTTTAAGCACATTTAAATATTTATTGGTGTGAAAGTACCTTGAATAAGCACATCCAATTAGCCCTGGTCAGTGGGCCTGCAGCACAGTGGGACCCTCTGAATGTTTTATTACAGGCTGATGCATTCGGCAGCGTCAGTGTTTGTCATTACCTGCTCTCAGCGGTGACCACAACATGGCCCGGGACTCAACGGAGAGCTGCCGAAGTCCACATCTGCTTGAGTGCACTCATCAATAGCACATCTGCAGAATGGCCAACGTTCACCTCATGTGAATGCATCTTTGTTGTAAGCCAGACTGCTGTAGAAAGGCATTTCTGAGCTTAATGACCCTTAATGTAGATTTACAGGGTCAAGAACCAAGCTGGATTTCACTGCGTTCTAAGTTTTTGCCAGTTTGACACAAGGCCTTGGCATCCCAGTATCCCACGCTGTTGCAGCCGAGCCCATTACATCTGACACAAAGTTGTTGTTTTTTTGCCACACGTTTTGACATTTTCCTTGGGAATTATAAAAAATGAATGATGACCTCAATAGTCTTTTACATCTGCGTGAAGATCAATACGGTGTGGGCGAGTAGGTTAGGGGGTCTCCAGGGGTTGTGGGGAGAGAAGGAGGGGGCTTCTCCAAGGCGCACTTCACTTGTACACAAGCTGCCGGATTCTCTAAGTATTGTGTTTAATTGGAGGCCCGGGCCAGGACTGGCAGACGGGGTGCGGAGCGGGGCTGTCAGTGCCGAGTGCTACGGCAGAGCGGCAGCAACGCTGGAGCTCCTCTCCATAGAGAGCCCGGGAGTCCCATACATTATTGATTGCTCCTGAGATAAAAGAGGATGCTATGCCGTGCACCCTGCTTCTCAGGGAGGAAAATGAAAAAGGGAGACATGGGGAGGGAGGGAAAGAGAGAGAGAGATGCCCTGGCTTCCAGCGCAGTGTCGAGGATGAAAAACAAGACCTTGAGAGTTTGATTCTTTTCCTTTTACAGTGTTAGAGTATCAAAGTACTTCTAATATTCATTATTCATAGGTAGGCTCATCACAAACGGGTATTCTTTCACAATGGTGCATCTTTTGAAGCACTTCTTGTACATACCACAAAAGAATAGCAATTCCCGCAAGACATTTTTAAGCATAATGAAAAATTACAAGTGTTGGGTTGTGAAAATAAATGGCTAAAATTCAGCTACTCATTTGATGGAGCTAGTGTTATTATAAGCAATGTTGAGCTTGTCGCTTATAGATCTGGTCAGTTGTGGGTTGTGTTTTTGGGGCTTATTTACAGAATATTTGGGCTTGTTAATGGTTGACGCACACAGGACAAAACATATGACTGCTTTATCATAATTTATGTAGACTATATTAGGTTAATTTTACATTAGATTACGTTTAAAGACTACTTTACTGAACTACTATAGCCACCAATGCACACGTATTAGCCTATAGTTGTATTACTTTATTTAAACAGCCAGGGAAAATAAAGTGACTAGAGTTTACGTCTTATGAGTTTGGAGGACAATAAAAAAAAATTTTTTTAAATTTGGTGCACTTATGCTGTGATATATATGTGATATACAGTATAATAACACGCCAGGGCAGTTGGAGGACTTTTGAAGGGGACTAAATCTAGTTTAAGGAACAAAAACAAACTGTTGATTCAGTTCATTTCAATAACTCTGAAGTTCATGAATTATGAATCAAGTTCAGTTCAGCTGTACAGATGGCAATAGTGTTGTTATTCAGCTCAAGTCACTTCAATACTGATTAATTTTAGTCTAATAGCAACAACATAGTGTCGATGTTGCAAAATTCATCAATTATAAAATGAATTTGAAAAGCAGTCCTACAGAAAGCAATAGAATCATTATTTAGCTCCAGTTAGGTCAGTGCTGCTGATTCAGTTCAGTTCAATAACTGTGTAAAATGATCAATTATGAATCAAGTTCAATTCAGTTATAAGCAGCTCTACAGAAGCCAAAGGTGTAGATATTCAACTCAAGTCACTTCAGTATTGATTCATTTCAGTTTAATATGATGCAAATTCATCAATTCGGTCAACAGTTCAATTCAGCTTAATGACTTCATTGTAATTTAGTTCTTCAGAACTTCGATTCAGCTATAAAGCAGCTCTACATAAGACAATTGTGTAATTCAGTTCAAGTTTGGCCAGTGCAGTCAAATTAATATTATTGCAAATGTCTTTTAAACCCCAACACGTACAATGAATCTGTATGCCAACTGTCATGCTTAACATTCCATAAAATTTTAATATTAATTCAGGTCAAATTGACCTTACAGCCTAACGACCAAGGCAAATGGCACAAAACGCCTTCCACTCTTCACCCAGAGGAGCGTGAGTGGCGATCGCTGACATGGGTCATGCTCTCAGACACCACTATGATGTGGCAGAGAGACAATAGTACCCTGCAGGACGGTGTGGCTGCCTGGCCTCTGCTGCTGTTCCCTGGGACCCAGGGGGCCTCTGCATCCGTGCAGCCCACGGAAGCAGCAGATGTCGGGGCTGCTGTGCCGCCGCACCCCCTGCTCCTGCCCTGGGGCTGTGTGCAGAGCGAGGTGCGTGTGTAGGACACTGGGACAGATGGCAGGGGGTGCAGGCAGGGCTGAGCAGAGGATGCGAGCCGTCCGCCGCGCCAACACTGGATTCATAGGCATGTATGACATGTTTACCTCTGTGGATTGAAACCTATAAATGTGCCCTTTATTGGTGATGGGTTTTACGCCTCTGGACTGTTAATGTGGGTCTGCAAGCATTTGACTGGTAGTCAAATCCTGTCTGAGAAGAATGTTTTTAGGAGTTAAAATAGTAAAAGTAATAGGAATGTTTGTTATATAGTAACAACAAATATCACAAACAACATTTGTTCACATACTGTACATTCCAGAGGAAACTTGTCTGCAAAATGTAACGCTGTACCACCCGGCACTTCTAGATGACTAAGTGTTGTCTTATGGACAAAACAAAGCCAAGAGCTGCTCTGTCATGAGCTGTCTGGGATGACAGCGCCATCTAGCGTTCAGGTGATTTGAGACTTTAACTCAACACATCCCCCCAAGTTGTGCAAGCAGCATCACTCAGACACAAATCTCCATGTGTGAAATGTAGGCCACTGTGTCTGGAAAAGAGACAGAAAATGAGAGAAAACAATATCCTTATGTAACCAGCGATGACAAAAAATGGTGAAGGATTAGTGAATATAAACTCTTATGACTGAAAGAAAAAACAATATCTTGTCAATAAACACGAATCATACTGTTTATTCCTACTTGTTTATTTATGGGTAAAAAAACAAAACAAAACAAAAAACCTGCAAACCTTCCATAGTTTAAAAAAAGCAGACACTTAAACATTACAGAATATCTATTGAATTAAAGTGCTTTTTGACCATTGGTGAAGAACATTCTGTAGACATACAGATATTCCCCTGCCATGCTGGCATTGACCTTTGACACACGTTCTTTTTTTCTTTTTTTCTTTTTTTTTAAAGGCAGATATTTGCATGCACTGAATAAAGATTTCTTTATACAGTAAGAAACATTGTAGTATTATAAAGACAAAATGTATCCAGAATAAAGTAATTTACTTTTTGTATTGTCATTGTACAAAAGCCTATACTACCAATTAACAAAATAAAAACTTTTCTAAATCGCCATAATTATCAACAGAAAGATCACATTGGTTGCATACCAATTTACATAATAAATACTGTTCTAAAGCGCCATAATGAGCAAGAGAAAGATCACAGTGGCGAAACTCTGTAATAAGATACATGACACAAATGCAAACTATTCATATTCGCTATTTCACTATTTACTATTAATTATAATTAAAATCACAATTAATCTCTTGGTTTCCAAACAGCCTTTAGAAAGCAGAATGAAGGTGCAATAATGTCAAGTTTGCAGATGTGTTAAAAAAGAGCACACTACACATATTCCATTAATATTGTAGGAATAGTTCACCCAGAAATGAATTTGCTGAAAATGTACTCACCCTCGGGTCATCAAAATCATGTAGATAAGTTTGTTTCTTCATCAGAACAGATTTGGAGAAATGTAGCATTCCATCACTCACTCACCAATGGATCCTCTGCAGTGAATGGGTGCCGTCAGAATGAGAGAGTCCAAACAGCTGATAAAAACATCATAATAATCTACAAGTAATCCACACGACTCCAGTCCATCAATTAACATCTTGTGAAGTGAAAAGTGGTGTGTTTGCAATAAACAAATCCATCATTAAGAAGTTTTTAACTTCAGTAAGTTGTTTCTGGCTAAAATATGAATCCTCTATCCATAATATTGCTTTCTCCATGCAGTTAAAAAGTAATTTCATCAATGATCAGATCAAGCACTGTTTACAAGCAAAAACAGTTAAAAACCATTATAAATGAATATGTTAGTGGATTTTGATGTGAGAGGACAAGAGGGGGTAGACTTTTTCACTGGAGAAAACATTATAATGGATTATGCACTTTTAAGGTTACAATGCCTTGATGGATTTTTTTGTAGTTGTTGTTGGGTTTTTTTTGTTTTTGTTTTTTTTACAATCATGCAGCTATTCGCTTCACAAGACATTAACTGATGGACTGGATTCATGTGGATTGCTTGTGGATTTTTGTGATGTTTTTATCAGCCATTTAGACTCTCATTCTGATGGCACCCATTCACTGCAGAGGATCCACTGGTGAGCAAATGATGTACTGTAATACTAAATTTCTCCAACTCAGATTAAGGAAACAAACTCATCTACATCTCAGATGGCCTGAGGGTGAGTACATTTTCAGTAACCTTTTGGGTGAACTATTCATTCAATACTTTGAAAGCCTTAATAATCCATTTTATAAAATATTTTGCAACCCCCAGACCCCAGTTTAAACCGTCCTGACTTCTTACACTTAAAAAGAGCTGTCTCCACCATTTTTATTTTTTACTCTTCAAATATAATGGTTTCTCAGCTTCAGTTGCCTCATATAATAGCAAAATTTCCTCTGGTTGCACACAGGACTGTGCACTAACTGTATCATGACCACTTCGCATTCTGACACCCATTTGACATACTGCTTTTGCATACTATTGCATACTCGGTCGCGGGGTTTACCTCAGCCCTCATGAAATAGGCTAGGCTTAGGTTGAGATGACATGTATTATTCATCGCAACGCCCCATTGTTTGACCATTAAGATGATGTAACATCTCCATTTTGGCACACGGGCAAACTGTCTGGGTCCCGCTACATCTGGAGACGCGTCTCTTGACTTTTTGAACTCGGTTGGCTCCTCCACACGACGCCAGCCGTGTAAGCGCATCGTATATCACGGGTGAGAGGGAAACGGTGGCATTGCCATTGATAGTGTTTATGCTTCGCCGCCTCACCGACATAATGAGCACATTATCTGCGCGCTCTAGGACTGCCGTGCTCGCCCCCACACGTTAAATATTCATGTCCTATGTGTACGAAAAAAGAAAAGAAAAAAGTATGAGACAGTTGGTGAAGAAAGACTGTAAAATGACTGCATCGCGTTTTTCTTCATCAGTGCTCCTGTAAAAACAATGAATATGTTCATTTTCAATATTTAAATCTGCTTTACCGTAATGCATTAGCGGAAATACATAGACAGCTGTCATTCTGGAGCTTCAGCTGCATAAAGCTGTACTTTCAAAAACAAAACAAAAATCAAAAACAGATTCTGCCTGTCTACAGTTTGTTGCATAAAGCTGTACTTTGAACAACAAGACAAACATGCAAAACAAGAAGCAATGCCTGGTGAATGGTAAATGGTTTGTGATTGGTTCGAAGACATTTTTTTTTCATACTTAGTGACATTTTGTCTCATTTGAAAGGAAAGATTTAAATATACATGAAAGAAGTAAACATTTTTAAAGTACACTCTCAGAAATAAAGGCACAAAAGCTGTCACTGGGGTGGTACCTTTTCAAAAGGTACACTTTTGTTCTTAGGTTCTAATATGTACACTTTAAGTATTAATGTGTACCAAAGGTTAGGTTAAGGTACCAAAATGGACCCTTTGGTACAAACATACACCTTTTGAAAAGGTACCGCCCCAGTGACATTTTTTTTACCTTTATTTCTGAGAGTGTACTGAATGCCTCTTTGTAACTGCTTGTGTAACCATGGAAATAAAACTTATTAACTGAAGAAGGAAGAGTGTGTGTTAAAATGAACATAATCTGTCATGCGAGGACATGCACTTTTCTAAGCATTCCTGACCACAAAACATATCCCAAGGTTAGTCGTAATGAGAAGGCATATAACTACTTGAAGAGTTTGTGGAATTTCTACAAAAATGCAATTTCCATCATTCAGAGCCTCATAATAGATGCACAACCTTGAACATGGCTTATGGTGTTGCAAAATTGCTAACAAATGCTCTGAGAGCACTTAAAACTTTGAGAATTATTATTATATATTTTTTAATCACATCTCTTTCTCTCTCTCTCTCTCTCTCTCTCTCTATATATATGGTTCTTCAAGTTGAAGGCAGGGATCAAAAACAAATGATATTTTCTTAACTATAAACAACTTTAGGCTTAAATAACTGTGAATGTGTTTTATTGGCACATCCTGCATTACACATTTAATGGCACAGACAGGACGTTAAGACAGGATCTGCAGGACGTTAAAATAACCTATATAAAATAATAATAGGCTATTTATATCATGGATGCATCCAAAAAGGTGATTGCGTATTTACACATTGTTTCATTACATTACTATTATTTTTTTACACAGATGTTGCAATTTGTAAGTAAAAGTAGAAAGAGCATATACAGTGTGTAAATGCTGTTAAGATCAGCCGCGCATGCGCATTGTGCGCGCTCCAGCAAACGTATACTTTGGCTGGTGAAGACACGAAAACAAGCAACAAGGATAGATTACTCAACATTCGGTAGTAGCCTCATTTATTTGACCTATTTTATATTAAAAACAATAAGATGCTTTTGCACAGATAGCTACTTCGTTTTTCCTGGCGCCGTCAAAACCGACTATGAAAATGAAGTCATTTAAATGAGTTTTAATAGCGACGTATCTGCAATATACTTTGTCTGTGGCACTTTAATGTTCCGTTGCCATTGTGATGTATATAATAAGGCAGACTCGTTAAATCCTCTTTACTGACTTTGCGTTTATTGACATATTTATTGCTGTCGCCAATATTTCAGCATCTCTCCGCTTGATTTAATCGCAGTAAATGTGACGATTCTGTGCAGCTCTATTTGCATAAACGTGTGCTTAAAAGACACTTTGATCGTGTAGATATATAAGAAAATAACCAGAGTGTTTTGAATTTCATGGAAGCAGATTACGTCGTATGATTGATATCGCTGCGTACTGTCATAACCATGCAGTGGTGGGTTGAGTCATTCTCATCTAACGTTACACTTTATCATACTGTAGATGGCTGTGTCTCTAATAAGCGTAATGTAGACATATGTGATATTCCAAGATTCCCTAAACGCACAGTACAGTTAGTATGCAAAAATATGGATTTTTGTAAAGGGCTTTAAGGGCAGTCGACTTTTGGAATTTGTAAATTTCAGTCTCAGGGGTATTTTGAAGTTGTTTTACCGCCCTTAGCACGATTAGACAAACGTCAGATTAGACTTTTTTAAGGGTTTGTGATAATGTGAGTTTACTTTATGATAAATAATGACGGATTTTATGTTCGCTGATATGATTGTCTGATGTGATGCGGTCTGCTGTTGTTGCTATGGCTACCTTCTCAGTCCAACTCTATTTCTGGGCGACTGTTTACCGCCAAATATGAGCTCTTTGCAATATTTTTTAAATACAATTTTTAGTTACAGGAACGTGTGAAAATGCTGTTGAAACATATGCTTATATGTAAAAACATTGTAGTTTGTTGTTTTCTTCCACCACCACCACCACCACCAAAAACTCATGAACGACTAATCTGCAAATGATTAATTAACTAATTTGCATTATTCTCTTTCTAAGCCTCTGTGTTCATTATTTTGATCTTCAGTTTTAGCTAATGAAACATTTATAGTGCCTCCTGAGTATTCAGAATATGAAGGGCTTGATTAAACTTAATTATAGAGTAAATAAAATCTTTGTTTAAACTGCATTTTAATCAAAAACTAAGGGTGTAGGATATAGTTTAGTGTACAGTTAAATAGTATTATTAGGTATTACTTGGAAATATTGCATGCAAACTATAGTGTGTATAAATATAATTACTAATAGTATGATGCTCTTGAGAGGTAGTGGAGTGTTATGTCTCTGAGAGTCTCTGAGATTCATCAGTGGGTGGTTTTTCACTCCGAAGAAAACATCAGCTATAGCAGGCATGGATACTAGTGACATTCTAAAAAAAAGGAAAAACTGTGATTATTAAATCTGTGTGTGAAAATTAATAAACAGAGTGATAGGTTAAAGGGGTAATTCACCATTGACAAGATGGATTTTTAATAAAAGTTGTCTGTCTATGAAATAAAATTAAATTAGTTTGGTGCTACATGACTAGAGAGAACAGAGATAAAGGCTGTGGTGAAAAAAAAAACACTATTATAGGCTATATTTGATCTAAGACTGTGAAAAGGCTGCAAAAAATTAAATGATTTAAAAAAAAGGATTCGATGAATTGTGGTCACATTGAGAAATGCAGCAAACTGTTGTATAACTCAAAATTATGACAATTAAAAGATTAAGATGTTAATATGTTAGGGTGTTTTGTGTTTTTCCTGTAATGATGTGTGATTGTAATCACAGGTCTGAGAGATGGCCTCTTGCTCCGGGTTTTGTGGGTCTGGTCATACTGTCAACTCTGGCTGTCATGTTTTCGGAGTGCGTTCTTATTTGCACCACTTCTACGAAGAGTGCACAGCCTCGATGAGGGAGCAGCAGGACGACTTTCAGGGCCAGAGATCACCGGTGCGGTGGAGCTCAAGCTTCTGGAAGGTATCAGAGAGAACTGGACACTCTTAAAAATAGTGTCTGGCAGCAATACCTTAGAGCAGTGGTGTCCAAAGAACCTTTTTTTTTTCTTAGTGTGAAGAACATTTTAAGAATCTAAAGTACCTTTTTTTTTTTACTATACACTCTTAAAAATAAAGGTTCCAAAAAGCAGTTTTCACAGCGATGCCGTAAAAGAACCATTTTTGGTTCGTAAAAGAACCTTTCAGTGAACAGTTCTTAAAAGAACAATTTTATTTTTCTTGGTGTGAAGAACATTTGAATCATCCGAAGAACCTTTTTCCATTTATTTAAAAAATCTTTTGTGGAATGGAAAGGTTCCATGGATGTTAAAGGTTCTTCACAGAACCATCAATGCAAATGAAGAACCTTTATTTTTAAGAACAGAGTTTTGTTGTGTTATGCACTTAGCTGTAAAACAGATCTATAGTCCTCAGTTATATATTGTTTTAACGATTGGCATGTTTGAAATTCGATTGATTCCACTTTGCCCCTTCTGGCCATTCTGAAGGTGTTATGATGTTTTGAAGCCTGGTACATTTTTAAAACACTTCTGTTATTAAAATGAATACCACTGAAGATATTTATTGCCTAGAATATGTATAATCAGCAACAATTCACTTTCAGATTCACATCACCAACTGTCAGTCACATCAAGCTGAAGGAAGAGTCTTGACCAGTCTTGACTGACTGGTCTTTTCAGCAGGATTATAAACTAAATCAAACTTGTTCTCTCTTAGGTCACACTTGCCGTTGGTGTCGTGCTCCTGTCATTGGGGCTGGTGGTCATGACAGTGGGCTATTCCATCCCCACTCGCATTGAGGCTTTTGGTGAGGGTGAACTGCTGTTCGTGGACCGCCAGGCCATGCGTCACAATCACTCACTACACATATGCGTGCTGGTCGGGACAGGGCTTCTCACTCTGGGTGGGGTTCTGATGGCAGGTGGAATCCTGATGTCTGACTTCTCCACCACTCCCACAAAACAGGAAGACTCAAGAGGAGAACGGAAGGGGGGAACCAGAAGCCCAGCAGACCCTGTAATGAAGACCCCCAGCCCGGTGTCTACTGATGGAGGAGTATCTCCTCTCGCTAGGGACAGTAAAGTTCAGCAGTGCTCTTAAAAGAGGTGTGTGACAATGCCCGTTCAAGAGTCAGTGTGATCAACAAAAGCTCCTTGTTTATTTCAATTATAAATTTGTGAGTGTCTTACTTGTGTTTGATAATGTGTTTGATAAATTGACAAGTGCTTGTGCCATCTGTTGTCCAGCACTTGCATAATTTGTCAAAATAGTTTTTGTATTTTTGTATATTACAGTATTGATCAAATGAAGCGCCACCAAGTGGTTGAAAGGCAGCAAAAGTAAGTTTTGAATAGTTTGGGGTCAGTAAGTGTTTTTTTTATTTATTTTAAGAAATTAAAACTTTTATTTAGCAAGGATGATTTCAATTGACAGTAAAGACTTTTACATTTTTAGCTTTCTATTCATCAATGTATCACAGTGTCCACGGAAATATGAAGCAGCACAACTGTTTTCAACATTGATAATAATAATAAATGTTTTTCAAGCAGCAAATCAGCATATTAGAATAATTTCTAAAGGATCATGTGACACCGAAGACTGGAGTAATGATGCTGGAAATTCAGCTTTGCATCACAGGAATAAATTGCATTTGAAGATATTTCAAAATAGCAAACATATTTTAAATTGTAATAATACTTCAAAGTATTAGTTTTTACTGTATATTTGATTAAATAAATGCAGTCTTTGCGAGCAATAAAAATCTTCTAAAAAATCGTACCAAACTTTTAAATGGTAGTGTATGTATATAAATTATAATATATTAAAAGTCATAAATAGATAAATATTTAAAGCATCTTCTGTGCCCAGTATGCATCTTTTAAAGTGTAAAGATGATTTCAGAAAGAAAAGACCAATTACAATTCAGGATGCAAATATGCAATTACAAAACCAATCGGAATTCAGAATGTCATCGCCGTTGGAATCTGAAGGTTCTAAACACAAGTTTGAATGGAGTCTGATGTTAAGTTGTTCAGGTTGACTTAATTCAGGAAGAGGCTTAAAATTTTGGCATTATTAGCTTAGAACAAACCCTGTAGAGAATGTTTGAGCAATATCAGTACAGCACTGCCTTGAAAACACTGTAGAAATGCCAGTCATAATAATACAGTATACACAATCTGGCACAAACCTACTCTCACTGTCTCTATTTCTGGATCCCAGATATCTTTTAAATCAGATATTCTGCTCTTATGAATAACAAATCAGGTAATAGTTTTGTTATCACAGCATTTTTGCTCTTTACTCTTTCATGAGTTTCGGTTGTGTGAAAGTCTAAATGGGATTTACTGTACATACATGTCTCATTGTCTCATTATGTTAATGTGTATTAATGCTCTTCTCTAAACAAGCCCATTAAATAAAAGTCAGCATACTCAATCCACTTGACATTTTGTGTATTATTATTATTATTTATTTTTTTCTGAAAGATCATGTTCCTTGACACCTTTTCATTCATTGATAATGTGAATGAAAGAAAACCACACTCAGAAGGCTGTGATCTTGTAAAAACAGCAGTCTCTTTTCATATTGTCTGTCAGTAGGCAGTTTGAGTGACTGCAAATAGATGCAGGAAACAGTGATGACTCATCCCAGCCCTGTTCCCTGCTTCCACTAAACCGCTTTCTCCCTC
Source organism: Cyprinus carpio (assembly GCF_018340385.1). Lineage (NCBI taxonomy): Eukaryota > Metazoa > Chordata > Actinopteri > Cypriniformes > Cyprinidae > Cyprinus > Cyprinus carpio. The sequence continues at coordinate 16,279,489 of NC_056590.1, read as the reverse complement.
TTTCTCTCATGAGGGCTCGCTGTGAGTCACCTTCCCTCATATAAGTCATAGCTCACAGTACGTGGGCTGTTAACAATCAATTAACCAGCGCTCCACACGTAGAGCCATCATCAAGAATCATTCACTTCTCTGCGGCTACACATATTCAGAAAACAAGAGTGAGATGGGAAGAAATGTTGTTTGTCTTAAGCTTTAGGTCATGTGCTTGATGCCTGTAATGTGTTGGCAGGTTGTTAACATATTTGTTTAGAAAAGCCACACCAGATGAACACTACAGTGTGTTGAAGTGTGCATGGGTGTGCTGAAAATATGCCCTAGCACTCAAGATGACCTGCCTATATGCGTCGTTTTAATGTTGGGGATAGGTTTTAGTGGTGCAGGTGTGGGTTAGTCGCATTATCAATGATGGCAGTACTTTTAGTGCATGACGATGTACTATTCACATTTTCATAACATTTTTGCAATGGTAATACTTTTCTCTCTAAAGAGATATTTACTCAATGACAAACGCCAGTTCATCCAAAAATAAAAATTATGTCAACATTTACTCACCGTCTTCTGATGGACAGACTAAAATGTAGTTCTTCACTCTCATATCATTCAAACATTGCATATAAAGACCACATCAGATTTGGCAAACCATGAACATCATGACATATGGTCATGGGGTGGTCAAAAACCAATGAGGTTTGACATTAAAGGAATCGTTCACCCAAAAAGGTGAACTATCATGGAAAAGGCCATCCAAGACGTGACGTGACATGTGCCCGAGTATGGTGACCCATACTCGGAATTAGTGCTCTGCATTTATTCCATCCAAAGTGCACACACACAGCAACTGTTTGGATGCCAACGTTCTTCAAACTATCTTCTTTTATGTTCAACAGAAGAAGAAAACTCATATGGGTTAGGAAAAACTTGAGGGTAAGTACAGTAAATGATGACAGAATGTTCATTTTTATGTGAACTATGAGAAATACATTTTTTCAGACCTGGAACAGTCCTGTGCGCTTCCTGTCATGCACACACACTGACCAAGTGACCAAGAATGCAAGTGTGGGTATTGGTGAAGCCCCATACTTTGGACTTCAGTTGAGGTTTGTGTTTTGGGTCCCATTGACTTTAGATAAAAACAGCTGAAACATAGTTGTGTGTGTGTGTGTGTGTGTCCTGCAGAGGAAAGAAAACCATGCAAGTTTGGAAGGACATGAGGTTCAGTGAACAACAACAGAATGTTTATTTAGGTCATCCTGAGCAGGTAGGTCAGTTTTTCAGTACATCCGTCACTCAGGTGCCTTATTACGTCACTGTATGTATGTACGTTTGAGTATCTAACCTCAGACTGCATGGAGTAGAGACACAGATGGATACATGAAGGGTCTGTGACACCAGAGAGGTCTGTTCGCTGTGTGGTGGGGGTTTGGAGAAATGAGATGAAACTGACACGCTTCATTGACTGAGCTGTGGAAAATGACTCGCTGCTCTGAGAAACTGCACACAGCAGAAATTCAATCAACCTATGAACTCATGCCACTGGTGAGTGATGCTGATACGCTCAAGGTTTCAAACCACAATTAAGAGCTTATTGCTGTTTACCCATGAAAGACTCTAAAATGCAACATTACTAATACTTTATTATTTTAAGAATGTGAGATAATTGAGGTCTCTGACACCTATTATCCAGTAAGTATAATGATTAACTGATGCAATAGCATGTAATATTAACAGATACAGTGTTATACTTCATTTTTAAAGTTTTTTTTTACATTTTTATCATGTTTAATATGGAAAATTGCGAAAAAGTGTTTGTCCTTATTTTCTATGGATTTGTGACTGTCTTTAGTAATTGGGCAAACAGTAATTTGCAGAAGTACCAATTTTGGGCACACGACAGAAATGTATTATTATTATTATTCATTTATTTTAATTGGTGGTTACCAGATAGTGAGGTAAAATAGCTAACAAATGTGAACCAGGGTTTTTATAGTTAACTAAAATGAAAACTTAAATAAACTAACTAACTAGCTAGCTAACTTAAGGTTTAACTTTTTTTTTTAACTTTAACTGCTTAACTTAATGTATTAAAATAACAAACTATATACATATTATAAAATATATTTAATAAAAATAACGAAAACACAAAATTAAAATTAAACTGATATTAAAATTGTAAAACAAAAAGTATAAAACAAACTAATATAAATATTCATTAAAACAATGTATTGTTATTTTTATTTATTTAGGTTTAAATCCTAGTATTCTAGGATGTACCTCATGTTAAAAGCAAAGGGTGGTTACTTTAGAGATTTTTGATTAGAATGTTTTATTAGGTTTTTTTTTGGTCACTATAACATTCCCATATTTTAATTTGTCCCATTTCTGACAACTTTATATTGTCTGTGTCCAAATTTTTTACTGGAAGTGTATCTGTTTGTTTGTTTTTTTTCATTAGCTGCTGTGTTGCACAAAATAGTCTCTTTTGGTTTAATTATAATTTATTCATATTTTATTGGCTATAATTATATATAATTTATCATGTCACATCACGGGTGATCACAGCACACTGTGGCCTGCAGAAGCCACTGACCCAATGGTCACCTGTCAGCATGTGACATAAGACAAGCAATCACTCGAGGTAATTCGATGAATGAAAATCTGACTTCATGATAAGAGCCCTGACATCCACTGTCACCGCAAAGATACGGAAACAGTTTTTTGGCTTTTGTTTTCTGACAGCCGCATTTGAGCCATTGCAGGACATATTTAAATCTCGTCTGTCATGAAAAAAAAAAAAAAAAAAGTGTTATTGCAGCAAGTTCAGTATCTTTGAAAGCCCCATTATAAGATTTCACAGTCTTGCAGCCCCGTTCCTATTTGCCACCGTTGCAGTTTGTCAAACATAAAATGTTAATTGGATTGCTAAGTGAGAAATATCGCATCCAATAGAATCCACCTCCAGTCAAAATATTGGGAAAAAGCAATATTTCAAATGAGATTTTAATTTGGATAATCTTTTGAACTTTAATAGAGCCCGAGCCAGTGGGCATATTGAGATTACCACATCATTATTAAACAAAAGTGACACAAAACCATCAATTCTCAGTCCGTGACAGATAAACGCTTTCCACTGCACAAATAATATTAGTTCTGCCTACTGACGCCAGCTCTTATCTGCCTCTGGTTTATTAGGTTCACACTGCTGTCAGGTGCTGAGAGATTTGACAGAAATGCTTGCATATATGAATAGCAGCACACACAGGGCTATATGCTGTCAGATCCTTGGAGGAAGCCTGAGGCACGGCGAATGAGACAAGTCCATATCGGTGGTTTAATGAAATTCTCCCTGCTCATCAAACACAGGCAGACAGTGATTATACATGGAGAAGGACAGACAGACGAGATGAAACGTATGCTTTCCTAATGTCACTCTCCATATTCCATATCATTATCATAATGCACGCCATAAGGATGGACATGTCTTGGGGTCGGACTGATAGGACTACACACGTGTGTGGATTCAGATGTAGACACGAGCACTCATTCATTCAAATTGATTGAGATACTGTCATGTTATTTTATAACCTTTATATCCCATAATGGGCAACTTTTTTTTTTTTTTTAATTCCAGTTTGGACATACTAATTCACATATTGAATCAATAACTTCACACAATCTGTTTTACAATCCCAGAAAGATCATTCATTAAGATCTCAACAAGACTGAAGTATTTTCCATGAACTGAGTGCAAAAGCTCTGAATAGTCCTAAATCCTCATATAGGCTACATCTCAATCCACAGATTGTACAAAAACTACTTTAACCATAATGAACGAGATGAAAAAGCCTTACAGAAATCACATTTGACACAATTTCTGTCCATATAGGCGCAATTCAGACCATACAAATGAGACTCCGCTCCGTCCATTCATATAAAAGCAAGGCGAAGAACACATAATTAACCTACACTGGAGGAGAATTTTAAGGGCACTTTGGCTAATTCACATGACCAGGTTGCATAGCAACTTCATCCATTCAGTCCATACGGGTGTCAAATCCTGCTTTCCATGAACTGTTTCAGATGATGCCATTATCTATTAACAGCTTGGACACAGGTGGCAAAATGCTCCACTTTCAAGAACCCAAAGAAGCAATCCTTAGTTTATTTTTACAACGGGGTGACGTAATGCTTTTCCTCATAGTATAGCCAGATGATTCGGGGCGTTTTGTTAATGTTATAGCGCCACCCTGTGGTGCAGCAATACTCTTTTATGTAAGTTTCTCGAACAAATGACATCATGTGTTTACATTGTAGGCTTAGCCACTTAGGTGACATCAGAGAGGAGTGAAAGGTGGGTGAGGGAAGAAAAATAGAGCAAGAGCCACAAAAAAAAACATTAAAAAAAAAAAACCTTTTTACCTCGGTTTGAGATTGGGAGGCTGTCTGAGTGAATGTGAAAACCTGGCATGATAATTGTCATATTAGAGAATAAGGAGTAACAAATTCTGGTCAGGTTAAACATTACGCGCTGGGTTTTCTTATTTTTATTTTTTAAATCGACACCAATATTTACTCTAATACCCTAAGACACCCATTATAATGTATTTAGATTGTACATCTAAATAAATTAAATATGGTATTACCATTGTACCATGTCCGATAATTTATTAATAAACATTCCGCTGTAATAATACTCAGGCTCAGGGAGTCTATGGTTTCCTAATTCAGAAAGGGCTCCCAAAAGCCATATCCTATAATGTCCTACAAAACCAGAAGCTGAAACGTTCTCTAAAATACTATCACAAACAATTGTCTGAACCAGCAAAATGTCCTAAACTGATTCTCTCGATTCTTGTGGCTATATTGCGCCCCCTTGTGTTGGAGTATTACACTGTTCTGAGATTTACAGCAGAGTTTATTATAGAAAAGTGTCTGTTCTTCATGTTCTTATTTTTGCAAGTTGTCAAAAGTTATTTGTCAGAAGATAGGTCGCCTGTTGCATATTAATCATTTCATATATCACTAACTAAATAAATAAATAAATCAATAAATAAAGAGAAACACTATTATTTCCCCCATACCGAAGTGAAAAGGCACAGTCATAGTAGGAAAAATAAACAAATAAATAAAAATCATAAAAGAAACAAGCTTTTTTTATTTTAATATTATAATAATAAGTGTTTATTATATAATAATAAAAAAAAATCTTTGAAGGTTTTGAAATTTTTAGTCTTGTATCAGAAAATATTTGCTCGTATTTCTTTACTTTTTAAAATTATTTTTAAACACTGTTCTTGTTTTCATGGAAAGGATTTGAGTTCATAAAGGATAAAATATTATGAAAATTGGATATTTACTGAATTATATTGACAACACTAGTGATTTTAAACCGGACAGGCTGTATTATGTTCTTAAACACAAATCCATCACAAATAGTGTGAATTTGCTTGTGTGAATTATTTAGCACAACAGCGGATTTTCTGAAAAATTCCTTTAATCTAAAACCCAATCTGAGACTTTCATAGGTTCACTCAAATTTCTTTATAACTAATGTTTTTGTGAAGCATGTGGTGGTACATGCTGAAATATCACCTTAATATTGCACCCCGAAGAACATCAGCCAAGACTTTTGTTGTTTTGCGTATATTAAAACCACACTCTTATGTTATAAAGCAAACAACACTTTATATAGAAAATCTATTAAAATGTCAAAAAAAAAAGATATAAAAATTGTCATTTGTTTCCATTTGAAAGAACTGTCAGAAAACTAACTGCCTTGAAGACAGGTTCTTCGAGGGCATAAAAAAATAACTGCAGGATTTTGAACAGAACTCTGGAAGACTCCCAAGGGTAATTTACCCAGATGCAAATTCCAATTTAACTTCAAGATTTCATCTGTCATCACCTCTCCTGCACACAGAAGTACACACGCATGCACACACACAGGCTGTGAGAGTAAAAGCTGCTTTTAGTCCTCTTTCTTGCTGTGTGCAGTGCTGCGGGTGCTGGGATCTCGAGGGCTGAAGTCAGCACAGAAGCCGTTAGTTGAAGGCTGAGACTCTGGGGGTGATGTGGATTCTCTGGAGGGCTGAGGGATCGGCTCACTGAGACAGTGGTACTGCTCCACGAAATCAGGACAGTTCTCCAGAAACTGGCAAAAATCATCTGCCACAAACACACAGCATGTTTACAAAGTAACAAACACCAAAGATATTAGAGAATTAACATTACTACAACTTGATGCAAACTCCTAGTAATCAGGTATCTATTTACTACATTATTTTTTTTCCAAATAAATAGAATTTTTTACTTTAAATCATTACTTTTTAAATAATACAACTGTAGCTGGTTATTCGATATTACATTCAGAGGTGATGCATTTTAAATATAATTAGTAAATTGCAAATTCATTATTACAAGTATGTAAATATTTAAATACATGACAAACTAGTTTTAACAGAAATTATATTAAAGCATATTTTAATGCTTGTCATTACATTCTGCAGTACACTTTAACCATATTTCAAAGACAAGAGAGTTAAATCATGAACTGTTCTTATTTACGGCCAAAAATAGAAATAGAAAGCACTCTGAGGCTACATTCACACTGCAGGCATGTGTGACCAAAATCAGAATTTTATTTTAAATTTTTTTTTTTTTTTTTTTTTGCTCTCATTTCGTCTCAGATCTGCTTTTCTCATGACAGTGTGAACAGCACAAACCACATGGAATCTGATCTTTTCTATTCTGATTTATGCCACTTCCATATGTGGTACTAAATCCGATACATGTCAGATGTTTTGCAATGCGACCGCAGTGTGAACAGCCATATCAGAATTCATGTGACTCTTACGTCACTCTAGATCAACATCCGTCATGATCCTGCGCTCATGGGAGTCATTTCAAAGATTTTACATACCCAAATTTATCAATACAGTTGCGAAAGGTCTTTTGCGAATGCGGGTCAGATATTGGCCACATTTAAAACAACAATGTGAACAGCTATACAAAAAAATCAGATCGGAGCAAAAAACTGAATTCACAGTGTGAACGTAGTCTTAAGTTCAGCTATCTGCATTAAATATAAATTTAAACTAAAATCCATTTTCATTTAATTGCAATTAACATGCAATTAAATGTCCAAAACCATAATGTTCCACAACATTATTTTACAATGTTATTTTATATTGTTTATCATTGTTTCACAATGTTATTTTACTCAAAATGAATGTGTAAATGCCATTATATATTGTCTTAATCAGGGAATTTCATTCTAAATTCATTATAATTTCATAATTATTATAAAGTACTAAGCCCCATAAAGCTGATTTTAGAACAGCTAAAGAGAGTTGTTAGGCACAAAGGCAAGTGTTTTACAACTATTTCAAATGGGGCTTAGCTAATTATCAAGGACCTGAATGATTCATTTAAATAACTTTTTAATTTTGGTTAATGTGACCTCAAACAATGAGGAAGTGAAGGCGATCTCAACAGAGCACAAGTTTTATAGAGGTTTCATCGTCTCATAGAAGTTGATATTTTGGGTTTATTATAATGTCAGCACATCTAACAGCTAAATCACATTTCAACATGTAAACCAATGTAAATGGACCTACCAAATGTGATCTTTCCTTTGTCTTGACAATCTATGGCCCTGAAGAGATCGCAAACTACAAAATCTCCAATCCCAAGAGCAGTTTTCAGAATAACAGCCAACTCATCTTCTACAACTGCTCCATCCTCCTGTGCTTCAAACATCTGGACAGAAGACAATATTTCAAATGAACATCCATCTTTCCTTCCCATCAAGACCTAAAAAATTCATTATGTCTAAATAAATATTAAGAACTATAATCTATTAATCATAATATAGCATACAATGAATGTGAGATTCTGACTCGTATAAACTCACGCTTGATTTAAAACAATGAGAGCTTGTAGAAACCCAACTCACCCTGAAGGCCAGTTTAATGGTCTCCAGATATCTGAAAGGTCTACAGACCACAGACAGGGCGATGACATACTCTCTCACATCCATCTTCCCGTGCTGGAAACAATTCATTCAGATGTCATCACAATCAGACAAACATGATAGAAACACATAACTGATTACAACTGATGTGCTTGAAAGGCAAAGTTAATTTGTTTCTGTTCAGTCATGCTTTAATAAAGATACATTGAGAGATGTTTAACCTCCTCAAAAAGTGAGAAGATGTCCTGTACTGCTTCTGTCAAGGGTTGATTGAGGTACTGAGAAAATCCCTCCACGTCCAGTCTGCTTCCACACAGCTTACGGGCCCTGGAGGCTTCCTCGTGCAGGACTTCACCAGTGACCCCCGTCTTCAGGCTGACAGACAAGACAAAATAAAAGCCACCATTAATTATTTTCCAAATGTGCAAATGGCTGGTGAAAATATTAAAATCTATCCATTTGGCACTTGTGTTTTCTAATGAACTTTAACAATGTAATATCTTTGAAACTATTGAGTAAACTTGCATTTCTTGCAAGAGGTTTCAACAAAGAAATTTCTCTAGAAACTTAGTGAATTGTTATTTTGAGAGATGAAGGTTGTTCAATGAGCTACTGTTTTGAAAGGAGGACGCAAACTGGATCTAACCAGCACAGGGAGAGAAGTGGACGACCCAGAATAACAAGAGGACGAGAACATCAGGGTCTCTAGTTTGAGAAACAGACCCCTTACTGGAGCTCAGCTGGCAGCTGCATTGAACAGTACACACTAAACAGCGGTTTCATCACCAACACCGCAGAGACGACTCTGAGATGCTGGGCTTTTAAGACTTTCAAAGAAAAAGTCACATCTGACACTGGCAAAAAAATAAAAAATAATAAAGTATTATCGATGGATGAATCCAAGTTTGAGATGTTGAGCTGCTGTTGGAACAGTCTGAAGAAGCATCCTACAGACTAATAACACGGGAAACACTGCAGAATACTTCAGCTGCTAAAACTTCAGCTGAACTCTTAACAAACTGATCTCATAAAAATGCATAAGGTCTGTATTGATGTAAGACCATTAAGTAGTTTTCAAAATTGATAAGAAATTTTTCTTGAGCAAAGGAATCGTGTGACAATGAAGACTGGAGTAATGAATGCTGAAAATGTAACTTTACCATCAAAGGAATAAATAAGATTAATCCAAATAAAAAGACAGGTTATTTTAAATTGTAATAATATTTCACAACATTTATGACAATTAATTGATCAAAGCATGAGAAACTTCTTTCAAAAACATTAAAAAAAAATCTTACAGGCCTTAAACTTTTGAGTATTATCACTGTAATTTTAAGCATCCTAGGCAAATAAGTGTCAGTTTCTTTAAAATACATTTTTATTTTTTTTAAGTTAATCCAAACTCCTAAAGTAGTGTATGTCTCTGGTTTTATTTGCTGACTTTACTTGGATCAGATTAAAAAAAAAAAAAGTAAATATAATAATAATAATAATAATAATAATAATAATAATAATAATAAACAATAACAATAATAATAAAGTTAGACTTAAAATTTCAGACTGTTGTCAGAAATATCAAGTGTAGATCCACGATTAAGTTGCACTCCTTAAAAAAATGAAAAAGGTTACAGATGGCAATTCATGTTTTTTTTCACTCTACTTGCCAAAGCCATTTTTCCACATCTTTGATGCTGAGTGAATGTTATATATTCTGATTTTGACGTTAATTACAGAACGCCATCTTTCAAACTTTTGTTGCCTGTGTTTCTTCATCATATTCACTAGAGGGCAGCATGTTCACTGCCAGAAGAACATCATCAGCACAAACCAGTTCACTACTGCAGCAACAGTGTAAAATCAATCTTCAGCTTCTAATCCACAGCAAACAAAGGCCATGTTTAACTTCCTCTCATTATGCTGGCAGGCAGAGGGCTGCATGTGATTTTTCATCAATCAGCACAGCGCTGCTCATACTACTGAACAGAATGATTCTTTATGGTGTGGCTCTGCTGAAGTACCACAGATCAATACTATGATATGTAGAGGCGAGTGGTGCTGACAGATGACTGATTCACCCAGTGACCAAACCAACACCTCGCGTCCCTGAGACCTTCTAAACCGTCCTTCACTGTAATAACCTACTTAATTCAGCTGGCCAACAAAAACCAGAGAACCAATTCTTTCATCCTGAAAACATGAAAGATCAAGGCTGTTATTTCAAAAGACCATCCCAACCTGCTGGTCTGCAAGACAACCACAGACTACCCAAAGCCTAAGCTACAGAGCTCATCTGAAGCACACCGCACAGACAAATGGTCTAACAAGCTCTAATCTGACAGAGCAACTTAAAGCAACTTTCTTTACTTAAATAAACCACAGGAAAACCTTCCACTGACGGTCTTCCTGTTGTTCTCATAATGAAGCCTGGTCTGATCAATGACACTCACCAGCTCAGGACGTCCTGAGATACAAAGTATGTTATCAAAGTGGTGTTTACAAGGTACTGGGTTATTTGTATTGCATTTGCTTGCTTTATATCTTTTATAAGGACTAAAATTCTGATCCACACTCATTTTAATAAATTCTGTAACATATGATGTAAAAAATCAATTACTCTGAATAACACATTACAGTTCAAAAGTTTGTGGTGAGAACATTTTTTTTAAATCTTTTTGAAAGAAGTCTCTTAAGCTCACCAAAGCTGCATTTATTTGATCAAATATAAACCAAAAAGTAATATAATAATGTGCATATATAAATATATATATATATATATATGAAATATTATTACCATTTAAAATGTTTTATCTCTAAATATAATTAACATATTTATACATGTGATGTGTGATCTTAAAGCTGAATTTATCATCATTACTCCAGTCTTCAGTGTTACATCATCCTTCAGAAATATTCTAGTATGCTGATTTGGTGTTTACTGCTTAATATTTTTGTGGAAACAGGGATGCATTTTATTTCCCCCCCCCCAGAATTCTATAATGAATAGAAAGTTAAAAAGAACAGCATTTATTTGAAACTGAATTTTTGTAACATCACAAAATGTCTTTACTCTCACTTTCAATCAATTTAATCCATCCCTGGTGAATAAACATTAATTTCTTAAGAGAAAGAAAAAAAACAAAAAAAACACACCTTACTGACCCCAAATTTTTAAAGGTAGCATACATTATAGACATCATGCTTCAAACTACTGCTCTACTTACCCCAAACGACGTACCAGTCTGGCAAACTCCAGCAAACAGGTGTGTCTGGGTAAACGCAGAGGCCCTTTGGCCATAGCAAGCTGGCAGTCCTCAAAGGAGTAATCAATAATGGGCAACCCAAGCGCCCTATGGAGAAAACACACACAATGAAAACATGTTTTATTACTGATTACAGGACACTTGGGCCTTTTAGGAGGAAGAAATGTAACGCCAAACAAACAGACCCAAAATGTATTTTAATCATTATGAAAAAGCGTTGTTCAAATCGGTCACAACAAAAACACTTTGTCAAGTCTTTGAAATCCACTCACTTGGCCATGATGCGTCTTACATTGCTGGCGAACAGGGCTGGGTCCTTCTTCTCCTCCTCTGATGGGGTGTACGTAGGAAGATACTGGACATACAGAACATTTTTATCACCATCAAATCTGATTTGTGTATTTTGACAACTGTTGTTACGGTTAACTAAAACTTTAAATTTACTTTTGAAATTAAATTAAATAATTAAAATAAATTCATAGAAAACTGATGAAAATTAAAAATGTTGCCTTGGCAAATAACTTGAAGAAAAAAAAAAAGATTAAAACAAAAATAAAAATAATATGCTAAATAATAATTTAAAAAATATATTATAAAATGAAGAACAATGACTAAAACCTACACTGAAAATAGAAAAGAAAAACTATTTATTGATACATACATACAGTATATTATTATTTAAAATAGCATAAAGAAAAGAAAAGGAAAAGAAAAAGAAAAAGAAAAAGAAAAAGAAAAAAAACTAAAACAACATGATATGTATACCAAAGTGTGATTTCTCACCTCTATTTCTATGGAGTTATGTAGTTGACATAATGTGAGCCATAGAATCTTAAACCTGAAAAATATAATGGGATTTAATTTTGATTCACAAATATATAAGCACATAAATCTTGACCATTAAATCAACACCCCCTTAATCGTATGGACCCCCCAAAAAAAACAGTGTAAGTAAATGGTAACTGAAACCGTTTGGTTACCAACATTCTTCAAAATATCTTTAAGTTCAGCAGAAGAAAGAAATGCATATAGGTTTGGAACGACATGCAGGTGAGTAAATAATGAAAAATTTTATTTTTGGGTTACTATCCCTTTAAGCCAACTCACGCTCCAGGCCCTTGCCATGTCCATGAGATTGTATCCTGTCAAGAAAGTGGGAAGAGAAAGAAGGCAGTGAACAGGCTTGGCATCTCAAACAAAAACACGTGTTATACAGGCAGCATCCACCTAAACAATTAACTATCCCACACACACACACACACACACACACACACACACACACACCCAACTACGACCTAACCACTTGAACATGACCTTGCTTCTCTGAAAGCACAACCTTGGCTCTAAGTGCCCTAAGAGATTGCTGGGCTTGTATTATTCATGAGAGAAGGAAACAAAAGACACAATAGACAGACAAAAATGTTTTGACAGTGGATAAAGTATAAAACATTTGATTGGACTGTGAAAAAATAAATTCAAAGTCTTCATGAATGGAGGCACATAATGCACAGCTGCAGACAGTAAGTACGAGGCTTGACATTGACACTAATGGCACTCCCTGTTTGGGCGTAGAACTTATTCTTACCATCTCATTAGGATACCGCAAGAGCACAGGCTGCACGGGAACGCCAGGGATGAACGCACCTGCAGGAAAGGAGGGACAAAAGGACGATAAACGTGTGAGAATGAGAGGACTTGTGCTTTGACCTCATTCCACTCTGAGGCCCAGGTGTGGCATTAAAACTATAGCCTGTGCTGAAACTTGAGCCTTCTGCTTGACTGTGGCTGTGAACTTAAGTATCCAAATCTACTGAACTCATCAAGCTTCATTGTCTTTAATATTCAGATATGACTGCCAACCAATTACCTGCATGGCTCTACGAGAAGATACATAAACCGAATAATAATACATCATTTAGAGGATTAAAACACTGTTTCTGTTAATACGCAATTTTATGATTTGCTGAACCATTTTCTTTAAGAACGTCTTGCGCTTGAAATTGTCTTTTGATTTTTGAAGTCTTTTTTTTTTTTATGCCACCACTTCTCAAAAAAAAAAAAAAAAAAAAAATACATGCAGTACATATACTTTTAGGAAAATTCGCATAATTAGGGTTACAAAAGATTTCTATTTAAAAAAAAGAAAGAATTCCACAAAAATAAAATGGTTTTCAACATTGCTAATAATAATAAATGCTTCATATTAGATATATTTCTGAAGGATCATAAGACACTGAAGACTGAAGTAATGATGCTGAAAATTCATTCAAATAGACATTCAAAGTTAAAAATATTTTTACAATATTATTGCTTTTTTACTGTATTTTTGCAGTCTTGGTGAACATTTTGAACAGTAGTAGAAATAACTTCTTGCCAGAATATTTGCAAAGTATTGAACAATCATTCAAACTACTTTCACAGTTCTTTTTCTAACAGAGTAAAGAAAACAACTACAGTCTCGTTTTCTCTTTATTTTGAGCCTCACTCTGTGCCAGTCAGATCTCATCACTTCTGGGAAGCAGAGAGATGAGAGATGCCCTTCAGCTTACAAACAGCTCCTTATTACACGCTGCTAATAGAATCTGGCCAATCCATCCACTAAGACTGAACTCACTTACCTTTGACAAATTCAACCCAACTTTCAAACAGAGCAAGTCAATGAAAGCAACGATATACAAATAACCCATCCTTCACTTGCATATTTCACCAATGACGTCTGTGCATGACTAAAGCTTGTGTTTAGTGCACGTGTGCCTTTACTTTTAAGACAGAGCACAACTACTGTAAATAAACACTAAATGCACCATGTTTTTGCATACACAGCTGCAGCTCCTCTGTCTTTCAATACACTACAGTTTGATGAGTTTCTTTAAAAAAATCTAATTTTTCAAAAGCTTGGTTATTTTCCTATGGACTATGATGTCCTGATGTAATATATGAATGGAAGCCATAAAAAATGAAAATGGAAAGTAATTACGACACCATATGCTTAAAATCTGACCATTTTATTATTATTTTTTTTAATTCTATTCGGATCACAAAATTTACTGGCAAAAAATATTTTTTTCCCGGCATGAAACCGTACATCATTTCATTCATTGATTCATTCATAAACAAATAAATAAAACACAAGCAGAACAAACATCTAATTGCAATTTATTATTATTATTATTATTATTATTATTATCAATTGTTTTTAATGTTTATTATTATTATAATTATTATTATTATTACTCAAATCAATAAAGAAATATCACTATAATACTATTAAACTAAAGTATTTAATAATTATTATTATTTTTAATTACATTTTATACAAATCACAATACTAATATTTATGGTTATTCTTACTTTTATTTTGGCGGGAAAGCACAGGGAAACTTCTCTTTTGAAACGCTTCTCTTTTGTTGACAAAAGATTTATAACCCAGTCTTTATAAAGATTTATGCAACAAAGTCTGAGTAACTGGATAACCACATTAAACCACATTGTGTTCTCAGGCATTGCTAGAATTAATTAAAAGTTAGCAGTCAACTGGTGTCTCACTGTTTCATATACATGCAAATGCTGGTATTAACCTCACATTTTAGGCACTGCATATAAACATTACTGAACATGTTCAAAAAGCACCAGAACTGTCAGTACACATTCAAACTCAGTAACTGGCCTAGTTGTTGTTTTGGAGAGCGATCTGGCTGCACACCACCACAGCTGATATTGTTTGGTACAGTGAGAGCTCCAGCATTAAAAGTTGTAGAGAGAAATGTGAGATAGCCAGACAAGAGAAAATACACAGGCAATAGAGAGAGGAGGGGGGAGGATTAGAGGAATAGAACCAATACAATGACTGACAGAGAAGAGGGGGATTTGAGGAGAAAAGACTATCAGAATCCACAGCGTACACAGGAAGAGGAAGCCAATCACCAGATCTCTCAGCGCTGTGAAGCATGATGGGCCGCAGATTAGAGAGGGTACAAAGAGAGAGCAAACACCAAAGAGCACACATACAAAATATTAGTGAACTTTCTTCAGAAAGTTTCCTAACATTTCTTAGACTCAAAAAAAAAAAAAAAACTTCCATAAACACATTCTGGGCATGGGAAGTGTGTTTAGTCAGAGGTGGGCACATACCGGGCTTAAATGCGATGAGACAGGATCTATTGGTGCATGTGCCCTCCGGGAATATCATGATCTGAAAACAGGCCACAGTCAGAGGGAAATACCTCAGCACTGCACTCATGGCACAAATCATGAAATAAAGAAGTTTAAATATGTGTTTGCACACTTATATGGTATAACAGTCAATACATTAGATGTGAAATATCAATAAGTCTATGTGTGTTCATGTGATACCTGAGGCCATTCGCCATCAGAACAAGCTCTGCGTTTGATCTCCTCAACAGTCTTCCTCCGAGAATCCTGATCCGAGCGGGACACAAACACGGGCCGGATGAATTTGATAAGAGCTATAAACGGAGAAAGAGTGAAGGGTGAGGTAAGAGAGAGAATTGAGAGGGACGGAAAGAGAGAGAGCAAAAAAAATAATTCTTAAAAAGAGAGCTTAATAGCTTTAGTAGGCGAGTATAAATTGATATTTATAACAAATCCATATTTTCTCATTCAAAGTTTTCTCAACAAATCTCCTCTTGATGCCAGTTAAGCTGCTCTCAGTGAACTGGGAGAAAGATTATTAGCAGATCATGAATTTTATTCATCATGGGCCAGTGTATGAGTATGACATGTTGAGTCATACATGACCACACAGCAATGAACATGCATTTAAAGACAAATGAGATTATTTACAACTGGAAAAGTTTTTTATTTAAATAAATTAATACTTTTATTAGTAAAGATGCATTAAATTTGGCCAAAAGTGAAAGTAAGGGCATTTATGACATTATGCAAGAATGCTGTTATTTTTAACTTTTTTAGTAATTCTGAAAGTGTTTTATGGTTTCTACAAAAATATTAAGCAGCCTAACTGTTTTCAACACTTAAACAGTTATTTTAAATTGTAATATTTCCCAATATTACTGCTTTTACTGTATTTTTGTACAAATAAATGCAGCCTTGATGAGCATAAGAGACTGCTTTCAAAAACTTTTTAAAAATCTTACCAACCCCAAACTTTTGAACAACAGCGTAGCACTTACCATAAAGAGGAGAAAAGAAAAATCACTATCTGAGCACAGCTCACAGTTGAACTAAACAAACCAAAGAATTTAAATGTTTGTATATTTATAGATTTTTAAAAACTCACTGCCCCAGACAGGAATGTCTTTACTCTCAGTCTTCATCACTATAGAAGCCATCGTCATGGTGACAGGGATGGCGTCAAAGTAGGATGAGTGAGGGGCCATTGTGAGGATGGGTGCTTCACTGGGCAGCGCCGGCTGGCCCTTCACACGGACCCAATGAAACCCTCCGGAAAACCACATGGCTCTCATGATGGCCTTTAGGACCAGATCTACCAGCCTGGTGAGACAGAACAAGGGAAACAGAAACAGAGTAAGCAGGAAAATGTCGCCTGCTTCCTGACATTTTGTGCTAATTCAGTTGCCTTCACATCCAACTGACTGTGATCCATATCATACAGCATTTAAAGTCAGCATGAAACTGCACCGCAAACTATTTTCATTCCCTAGCCTGATGTAAATTGGATATTCAATGACAAAAAAAAAAAAAAAAAAAAACTAAAGCAATGCATTTAACATTATGATTATTAAAATGAAGTCTATTTTACTATGTAAAAGTCAATATCTATTTTACTATATGATATCTATGGGATTTGTATCCAGAGACTAGGTAACATTGATAATGTCTTTAGAGAATGCTTAAAATTAAGCACTGAACTAGTTAAACCTTAGCTTTCTACATGGACTTCATGCTAAATATTAACTGCACTAGAAAATATGTTTTTAAAACACTGCTGGCTCATGATCACTCACTGAAACACCCTCTCGAACATGCACAGTAGCAAAAAAAAAATTAATAAATAAATAAATAAAATAAATAAAAGTAGTTTGGTGACCTGTGCCTCTCCAGTGTTGGTAACTGAGCGTGTCTGTTCAAACTTACACAAGACAAATCTCTTCTCTCCACCCTCACATGAACAAACTCATGCACAATGGGATACAGAAATACACACACTGGCAGACAAACACACAGTGAGAGAATAACAAAAACCCAACCGAAAACGATAAAGTGAAATTGAAACGGAGACAATGTAACAGTAAGAGTGTGATGTGTGTGTGTGTGTGTGTGTGTGTGTGTGTGTGTGTGTGTGTGTGTGTGTGTGTGTGGGTGTGCCACACATACGTCAGACACACAATACAGTGCTCTTATTTTTAGCAGGGGAAGAAAGCGAGGAAGAGCGAGCTCTCCAATATCTGAGAATATTTAGAACATGGCTTTGTTCCAAAGCACAGTAAACTAACTTCTAAATAATGGATCCTCACAAGCGACTGAATTAAAACGTTCCAAGTGGTCAGCAACTGTAGTAATGCTCACTTGCACGTGCAACCTAATGCTTACCACCACATGAAGAGAAAAGACTCAATCACTCATTTGGTCCAAAAAATGTGATGCTAAGCCAACAACTCAACATTGTTAAATAGGGCTGGGGTTGACAACATTCATACAGTAGATCAATATTAATTAAAGCTGTTAATTTTAACCTTTAATGATATAGTAATATACCAACTGACAGGGTTCCCTGTATTATTCATTGTGTGAAATTGTGTACCTGATGTATAACCAAAAAAGACACTAGAAATACAAAGACGGTTCACTCCTGTACTTATGAATGGGAGAAACTTTCCTTGAAAGGGACTTTCATAACCAAATAAATCAATATTGATTTTAAATAAAATTGGAATATAATTGAATCAAGAATCGGAATCAAACTGATTTGTAAAATGTGTGTTAATACCCAATCCTAATATTAAAATGCACACACAGATAATGAATGATAGATTATTTTTAACTAGATGGATGTACTTGACTCATGCTATCATTTTCACCAAGTCCACATCAATGCATTCAGAGACAGCCATCTACAAACGATACAAGCAATGCTGGAAGATCAATAAAGCTTGGAACAGATGTTCACCTTACTTGCTAGTAGTTTTTGGTGCACCTAGATTGCAGTTTCAAACAGTATCAGAAAGCGGCTCACGCGAGCATCTGCTAATCATCTGAATATGCCAAAGATCGCTGTAGCTCATGTAATTTAAAATCAAATGAATTTCTGTTGCTTTATTGCTGCAAACTGCATTGTGTCCGGCTCTGTAGGTCTGTTTTAGTGGCATAACTTCATCATGCAAAGAGCAGATGTGCAGTGGCAGCGTAATGTTCCCAAACTCTCACATCTGATTAACATTTTTGATGTATTACTTACCATCTCCACCAGGATAGAGGTTCAACTGCATCCTCAGAATGGCCAACAGTAGCCACGAATGCAAAGGGCCAGGCCAGCAACATCATGAACGCAGCAAAGAGCAGACGAACTGGGAACAGGGTCATGGTCATCACAGCTATCTATGAGAGAGAGAGAGAGAGAGAGAGAGAGAGAGGTAACCAGGGGTTAAACTCCCAAATATTTCCACGTTAATCCAGAATTTGCCAGTATAGCAGTGAAGCGGGTCTGGAGAACACAGAAAGCATGTGAGATATGAGGTTCACATACAGAAAGAGATGGGAGGGGAACAGAAATATGCAGTGAGACCACATTACATTTTGCTATGCCATGCAATACTCAAAAACAGAAAGCATCATGCCTGAGGAACATTAACATTTAAATTACTCCGTCCTAGTGAATTTCTAGACAAGCCAACAGATCCAAACTCACATTCGGCTCTTCTAAGCAGACCCATCGAGATTTAAAATAAAGACGGCTGATGTAATGGCTACATTAAAGGCTCAGTGTTTTGAAATGGTTGAAGAAAATGATCAAGATTTCAGTTATATGACTCTGAGAGATTGACATCTCTGTAGATAATGATCTAACGTTTACTTCAAAGCTGACTATAAAAGAATGAAGAACCCTGGGGCTTTATTTATAAAATGCATGTATGAACAGATGTGATCATAAGTTCGATTTGGCAAATAAATTCTGATGACTTTGCAAATACGGAGTGAAACTGTAGAAATGATCACAAGAATGATTTGATTCTCTAACAAAATATTCTTTGGCCATAAGAAAGTAGTTGCCATAGTTTTGATAAAGTGAAGTGACATACAGCCAAGTATGGTGACCCATACTCAGAATTCGTGCTCTGCATTTAACCCATCCAAAGTGCACACACACAGCAGTGAACACACACACACCGTAAACACACACCCGGAGCAGTGGGCAGCCATTTATGCTGCGCCACCTGGGGAGCAGTTGGGGGTTCAGTGCCTTGCTCAAGGGCACCTCAGTCATGGTATTGCCGGCCTGAGACTCGAACCCACAACCTTAGGGTTAGGAGTCAAACTCTCTAAACCACTAGGCCATGTATTCTATTATACAACATACAATCCAGAAAAAGTTATAACAGAATTTAGATCAAAATTACAACACATTTCATAGGGCCTTATTGTTAAAAAGTGTTTTTTTTTTGTTTGTTTGTTTTTTTAAACATGAATATAGGGGGGGAAATGGTTGTACAGATGTTTCATAAATAGCACAGAAATATTTTGGCAATTTAAATTTAGGATGATTTTACACTTTATAAATGAGGCCTCTGGTTTCTACTAAATAACAGAAAATCTGATTATGCTTTAGCTTTGCCAGAATTAGATACATATGGTGAGCCATTCGTGACTGTACTAAGAGAGCCATTAGCTCAGAGCACAAGGACATAAAAAAAAAAACACTGATGTTAGATGCCTTTCTTTTTTCTCCTGTTGGAGTAGGTTTTTAAGTGCAAAAGGAAGGGTGCTCATGGTATCTGATATGGACTTCACATGAGAGCATTATACTGTAACAGTTTTCTCCTGCAAAACATATCGTAACTCAAACTCCATTCAGAATGTCCACAAATTCTGCATCTAATCACACACAACTCCAGTATACCAGACATGTCTCAATTGCGTACACCAGTTACTGATGTGTTAAATCATCGAAGGGGAAAGATCAGGTTTGCATCAGCGTATCTCTGATGACCTCTTGACCACAAATATCTCACGTTCCCATCAATGGTTTACAAACTTTACATCTACAGACCTCAACACACACTGGTAAGCTGAATGTTGCGCTGTAACCCTCAGGTTCTCTTGATCTTCATGTAACACTTGGGATGCCAGAGATTGCAAGGCTGTATATGTAAAATACAATAATAGCCTAGTAATATTGAATTATTTTCTCTTCAAATTCTTTCATTATTTTCCTCTGACCTAATCAAAACCCAACAGGCAGATACTATTGAAGCTTTAACTTTAAACAGTGGTTGTGCCCTTCTTAGAAGTCATTATTATCCTGTACAGAAATGAGAAGTTCATTTGCCTCAAGTATAAGTATATTGTATAAAAAAAAATAATAATTAAAAAGGCAAGTTGTGAGTGAACCTACATTGTTTAAACATATGTTTAAATAATTAGTTTTCAAAGTTGTAAATAAAACAGATTATTGGAGAACTTTTTACTGCTTCAAAATAACATTTAATATGCTAAATAACATATACACACACACACAGTACATACACATGCATACAATTATTTTTTTCCAGTGGATCTGGGGTCAAAAATACATAATGAAACCTTTTAATAGAGAACAGGTTTCGTTTTAAGTTATTCTATTTAAATTGTTTAAAACTAAGAAAATAAATATTGTTCAAACTGATACTTCAAATAATTTTTTTAGCCAGCAAGACCTTGACCTTGAGGTCTTTCAGATCCCAAATAAGAAGGTTAAACTGTTTTCCTGGAAAACTGCTTTATGATAAAAGTATTTCTCATTTTGTTTGCCTTACTTCAAAAATGACAGGAACGAGCTCACATTAAGACCAAGAATGGTAAATGAATATTTTGATCTCCCTGAGAGTATGTGCTTCCGATTTCCAAGAAAAATCGACTCTGACTCATGACACCAATGCTCCATTTGTTGAGCCTAGAATAAGGTTATTCTTCCAAGTTTCTAATTTGACTGGACTGACACCGGTCTTGTTAAATTTACTGGCTGTGATCTATAACCGCACGAGTTAAGTCTGTCCTCGTAAGATGAGAGCTGGAGCGGAGCGTCTCTCTGACGGCGGTGATTAAATGTGGATGGGTTCACACGACGGCTCCATTAGGAGGAGATGAACTGTGGGTGGAGATGTGTGGCCTGTTTAGTGTTTATTTATTTATCTAGAGCTGCTGTCAACACCTGCGGTCTGCCCTGACAGAAAGATTAAACTGATCTAGAGGCTGAGGCAATGGCTCTCTTGGGAAAGGGATGGAGCAAGAGAGAGCTTTGGAGGAGGAGCGCTAATGTAAAATGTATTGAGTGAAGACTACATACAAAAACACTTATTCAATATGAGATTTAAAAAAAAAAAAAATAAAAAAAAAAACACAACAACTCTCATGCTTTCTGAACAAAGGAGCTAAAATCATTTCCTGAGAACAACAATTATAACCTGGTCTCGACCTTCCCCACCCCAACAAGCTGTATATACACACACCGTCCCAGGAGTGAGAGGTACAGCCTTGATCTCAGCCTATGGGGTCTCGTTAACAGCCTCCCCCTCATGCCTAGTCTCCATCTGCCTCGGGCCTGAGGGGGATGTGCAGGTTAAGAAGCGCTTCTTTAGGCTAACCTGCAGCTGAGGCTTTTAGTAGTGCTGTAAAAGAGCAGGCGGATGGTGCTGGTTTCTTAAGAGCTACTTAGAGTCACAACGAAACCCACGCAAGAGTCTGACCTCAAGGTTGCTATGGCTTTTCCAGGGTGTTCTGGGAGGTTTCTTACTGGTCTGAGTCAAAAGAAACTACCCTTAAAAGCCTCAAAAGTTATTTTTTATGCATATGCTAGAGTATGCATACAGTGCACATGCTGTAAATTTCATAATCAGCATACTGTAGTACTCACCCAGGCTGGATTTACGTTATCATAAATACAGGAAAAACAGTAATATTGTAAACCAGCCTGCATCATATTTGCTGAATGAAATCCAATACTTGTTTCTTATTAATTTTGGGGTGCTGATGCCCGTTTTGTTCTAGTATGTCAAAATATGGTTTATTTCATAACATTTTTGCTTTCTACAACCATGTGATCTACATAGATCTACAAATCTAAAGCAGTAGCAATGTGAAAACCAAAGATTATTAGTTATCTGGAAGCTTTGTCAGGCGAGGAATGGGCCAAGACTGTAGTAGAGAGGTGACAGGAGCTTCTAAGCACTTACAGACAGCTTTTATTGGTGGTTTTAAAAAATAAAAGATTGTGCCCAAAATTTGACTTTTTTGGGGGTTGAATAATTTTGATTGCAATTGTATATATATACACAGTCATGCCCAAAAATAAGGGCACCAAAAACATTTATTTCATAATGATATTTCCCCCCCATTTTAAATTCTTATTATCCATTGAAAGTTTAGATTTTGTGATTTTTTTTAAATAAAAGATCAAAAGGATTAACAATGCAGATTAATTTTCACAGCCTTCTTTGATCATATTTACCTAGGGTGCCCTTATTTTTGTATATATGCATGCATGTATGTATGTATGTATGTATGTATGTATGTCTGTGTGTATGTGTGCGCACTTGTATGCGTGTAACGGGAAGTATTTTTTATAGTTAATTTTGCATCATCAAATTAGGTAATATCCCTTTTTTGCTAATCAGCAGACTTTTTTCCCAGGAAGCAGGGCTCAACTCAACCTCACATTTAAAAACAACAGTTGAACCAAAGTGTTTTACAGAACAAATTTATTCAAGATAACTATACAATAAGATAATAAGCACCAATACATGCAAAAATAAATAAATAATTATTTAATTCTCATACCTGTTTTTATAAATATTCAAAAGCTAAAGACTGGGCTGGGTATTACAATTTAAAATAACCTCAAAATAATGCTGTGACCAAAACCAAAGCTGTATTTTCAGCATCATTACTCCAGACTTCAGCGTCACACGATCCTACAGAAATCATTCTAACATGCTGATTTGTTGCTCAAGAAACATTTTTTTTAATTATTATCCATGTTGAAAACAGTGGTGCTGCTTCATATTTTTGTGGAAACCACTACACTTTTTTTCAAGATTCTTTGATTAACAAAAAGTTTAAAAGAACAGCATTTATTTGAAATAGAAATCTTTTGTAACATTTTAAATGTTTTTTATTTAACGTTTCCTTGCGGAATAAAGAATTTGTTTCATTTTGAGAGAAGCACAGCCAAATTAACTGTTCTGAGACTTCACAAGGTATAGAATACTTAACGTATGCTCAAACCTGATTATCCACATTCATGTCAATCAGCATGCCACACTACAGTACATAAAACTGAAAATAACAATATGAAAATGTATGTCTACAATGGGATTTAAGCATCAGTAGGGACTGAACATTGTAGAAGCCTGGATGTGATCTTTCAAAACAGAGTTCAATGACTCCCCGATGATCATTTGACTAAGCCAGAACCCACATCTGCTTTGGAAACAATTATACTATAAACTAATGTGCAGAGAGAAGATAGCAGGAAGCTGTTGGATTAGCCTCGGCCATCTATAAGACACACGGTTTGCCATCATCTCAATCACGCAAGTTTACAAGTCAAATGAGCATCAGCTAAGAGCCATTCTCGCTGAGAGCACTTCACAGCCTTGTACGGTGGAGGAGATCCTCCTGCTCTTGCTTACTCCACACTCCCTTCGGATCACCATTAATCGTGATCTCCAACAACATAAGCTCTATGCTCACTACAGGGAACACACTAAGACTGACAGTGCCTCCAGACAGCATGATGTGACTGCGCTCATGTTACTGCTCATCGACTGAAGAGCATTTACAGTACAGAGAATTTTAGGAATTTTGCTTGCTTTGGCCATAGTTTCTCAGAGATGTTACGTAACAGTAAAAAGCACTAAAGGGATTCTTGTTGTGACACGTACATGAAGTGCATGTCATGAAAAACAACAGAAACCCGAGTCAGCAAGAGCGGTTTTCTGTGATGAAGCTTTCATGCAAATATGTGGCTGAAATTTCCAAGCCTACTCATGATCTCTCCATTGGTCTTCATTGATTTTGCCAGCTTGCTACTTGGTACTGAACTGTCATCAGCTTTGTTCATAGTCAAGAGATCTCTAGAATGGAAGTCTTAAAGGAACAGTTCACCAAAAATGAAGATAAGCTTAAGATTTACTCTTCCTCAGGCCATTGAAGATGTAGATTAGTTTGTTTCTTCAACTGAACAGATCTGGAGAAATTTAGCATGATATTACTTGTTTACCAATGGATTGTCAGTGAATGGCTGGGAGTCAAAACGGCTGATCAAAACACATCATCACGAAAAACCACAAGAAATCCACATGACTCCAGTCCATTAATCATCAATGATATGTCAATAAATGTCTAGTAAAATGAAAAGCTACAAGTCTGTTAGAAACAAATCCATTAAGATGTTTTTAACTTCCAACTGTTGTTTATGGCTTACGGTCCTGTATCCATAGTATTGCTTTTTCCAGAGGGGGAAAAGAAAGAAAAAAAAATCATCTTTTCTGAATCAGGAGCAAAATATGCACAGACCAAGCACTGTTTACAAGTGAAAAACAGTACAAAACTGTTCTAAACGAATATGTGTTTGGATTTTGGATATTGAGAAGACTTTTTCCACTGGTGGATGTGTGTATTATGGATTATGGACTTGTATTTTGGCCAGAAGCGTCAGATTAAATTAAAAAGGCTTGATGGATGGTTTCTTACGAATGAACAGCTTCTCAAGCTGTTAACTGATGGACTGGAGTCGTGTGGATTACTTGTGGATTATTGTGATGTTTTTATTGGCTGTTTGGACGGCACCCATTCACTGCAGGGGATCCATTGGTGAGCGAGTGATGGAATGCTACATTTATCCAAATCTGTTCCCATCAAGAAACAAACTCATCTACTTCTTGGATGGCCTGAAGGTGAGAAAACGTTCAGCATTATTTTCTTTTATCTATGTATTTTTTGGTGAAAGGATCTCTTTAAGGAATATTTCTATTTCCAAGAGCTGGTTAAAGAAAAGGCATCACCTGCTTCTTAAGATTTCCAACATGGCAAGTAGGTTCAAATGCTATAAATAGAGAATGTTGTGCTTCTTCATAGTGTTCAAAATGTAGCCCGCAGGCCTGAGTGTATTAAAAAAGATTTTGCATAATACCACAAAGGTCCATTTATCTTTGAATCTGATGCATATGGAAATCAGGTGAATCATTACAGCCTACCTTGGATCTTTCAAACTGCTGTTGTGCAAGTAGGCTACATTAGAAAATAACAGTAGGCTAATGGAGCCAAAAAAAAAAGAATAGACACTTGACTATCTCCTAGTAAACAAATATTTGACCTTGTCCGGTTTATGAAAAGTGACCATACTGTCTACTCGAAGGGTCTCTCTACCTGCTGAAATATGAGGATAAGTGGAACTATTATCAGATCGGTAGCTCTGGTGGATTTCCTGTCTGATAGCTACTGGAAAAACAACAGGAAAGGCTAAGAGGATTGAGATGACAGTTAAACGGGGAGAGCAGGACATCTCATATATCTCCTGTGAGTGCCATTTCAGGTTTTCAGTGAAGTCTCTACAAGAGGAAAGTAGTGAAATTTTAGTGCAACCAGCCCACATATATTTCAAGCTTCCTATCAACCTTGAAAATTATTGATCAGCATGGATCAGTCTACTTTAAACTACTAAAAACTATAAAACAACTTACTAAAAACACAAAACATCACCAACCCCTTCACCAAGCACTCAGGGAACTTGATGGATACACATCCCATAAACATGCTTCAGTCGAACCATACAGCTATAGCAAAACAAAATCCTATTCCCTTTACAAGCCCAGCAAAGCACCAAACCAAAGCCCTTGATAGTATCAAATAAAGTATGAAGATAATACCAGAATGAAGCCAGGCACAGAGGAATTGTTAATTTTAGCATTCACCTGATACGTGATGGCATATCCAGCTCCACAACAAAACACTACACAATTAAAAACATATAGGCACTAACACAGCTGCTTTAGGAGAAATTGTTTTACAGTCCCTCTATGTTTTTTTTCTTTTTCTCTGATTTTAAATTCAGGGTTCTAAATGTCCACAAATTCTCCAAGAATTAGATCATTTGTGATGACTAGATAATATTTTAATAATAAATAAATGATTGAATACGAGCAATTTCTAGTTGAAGAAATTGCTTTGCCATGCCCTTTTAAGATTGTAATCATTTCCATGAGTTTTCCCAGACTGGAAATCACACTTTTATAAATGTCTGACATTTCCAGGTTTTTCAGGACCAAAGAAAGAAAGAAAGGTTTTGCCCTATGAACATTTTTTGGTTAGTTAAGTCACATAAAGAAGAAAAAAAAAATCATCTTAGACTGCTTTGCATGAAATTTAGAATATAAAAATATTTTTATTTTTCGTTTTAGTTCCCAGGAACTGCCTCCCTGGTTTGCCCTGATCTCTTGTCAATTTCTAACCTTGTAACAAACCCAAACCTGCTACAGCCAGTGTGTCATAGCCTATACATTGCCAGTTATGACCTCTACTCGGTGTTTTATATTATAACAACAACAGGCTGTTCCACTACATAAAAAACATTTGATCAGTCTTTGAAATAATGACAAACCGAGTTTTATATCTACACACCTGTATTTTAAACAAAGGCCACCCAGATGCTTTTCAGTTCACTTCGAATTACGCGTCACACCCAATAAAACATGAGTCAATGCTTTTGAATCTAACAAAACCTTGATGTCACAATACAAACCTGCATAGAAACTACTACTAGCCTAATACTAACATTAAAATCAAACCGTGCGACATGAAAATGTTTGCATTCTGCAAAGAGTGAAAAATTAAATAGTCTAGTTTTTGCACACCGGTAAAGTTCCCTTACCTTGAGTTTCTGCAGAGGTGTAAATCTCAACTCGTGCACGAAAGGGTTCTTGAAGTGCGCAGAAACGCCCGAGTCTTCTCCATCCACCGCCGTGCGTAGCTTTCTGTTAGGGAACCTCATACTGAAAGAGTAAACATGTATCTTTCAAATAAAAAGCAAATGTCCCCAGTAAAGGCGTCCACGCGGTGCTCCTGCTACACACTAAAGCTCTTTTCAGATTCCCTGGTCTCACGTGCGCTTCGAGTAGGTTTGAGTTACCGGTGTGCGGCTTCGCTTTTGTACGCTCCTGTGAACCACAGAGCGTTCAGCATCATGCGCGTTCTCATTGTGCGCATGCGTGATAAACGCAGGTTCTGACATCATCACACTGGAGGTGTCAAACCTAACCAAGCACTGGATCTTTGTAATGCTGTGGAAGCTTTGGTAAGTATTTGTTTATGTATTTGAAAAAGCTGAGTATTTCACACTATTGTTTGTTGTATATTTAGTCTGTTGCTGACTGACAAAACAACTGAGGACTGTCGGTGTTTTTGACAACAGTGTCAGAAAGCTGTTTATTTCCGGCTCTGTTGCCTAGAGGATCCCTTACACGCCTATTAACGTGCACAGCGCACAAAACCGCTGGGATCTTGTAAACATAACAACATTCCACAGCAGGCCACAGCTGAGCATTCCTGTATTTAGTGCTCGGGAACACTACTCACATGACAACATGTAATAAATAATAATAAAACAACTCCTACAATAATCATCAAAAAAAAAATAAACATATTTCCCCTCACATACACACTTTAACAAACCAGTTTGCATTCATGATACTCCCTTTAAATAATTGTATATGAAATTCTGAGAATATTGGTTCACGTTACAAGTCATTATAGAAGCATTGTTTGAGCAAAGACGCCTGAACTCTCAGCAGTGCAGCATCGCCCCCTTCTGTACAAACGACGAACAGCACCAAGTCATGAAAAACTAGGAGATGCCAGGAGGTCTTAATAAGTTTAATTCATGTTATGGGAAAAAAAATAAAAAAATCGAAAACATATTTTTCTACATAATTTTATGCTCTTCTCTGACATTCCATCAGCTAAATATTCCTTAAAACTTGCTTGCAATAACAAGCCAATTTCCAATTAGGTGTGCATGATTTATTAGCCAATCACTCTGAATTTGAATTATTTTTCATTAGTACCCAGCTTAAAAAAAAAAAAAATGTTCTAAACACCAACCAACCCATCAATTAACATCAATAAATAAAAAATACAATTGATCATTTTGCAAACAATGTTACTTTTAAATGTTCTCCGATTATTCTGAAAAATTTAAGACCAAATAAACATTCTGTTAATGTTTCTGGAAGAATATTTGCTCATAACTTTAAGAGAACCTTTCCAGAGCATTAGCCAAAGTTTTAAGAACATTGCACTCACTAAACCAAAAAAAAAAAAAAAAAAAAAAGAGTTGATTTGAGTTTTTTTGGAATTACATCGGTCAGAAATTTTGGCATACCTGTGATTTATAGATAGGTTATTGTTATATTTCAATTATCACCGCAAATTGCATTCATTCACAGTTTTGTCTTAAAATGTGATTTAACAGAAGCAGAAGCTACACAGACTCATAGAAAGTTTGCACAAAAGCATAAGGATGATTCAAAATGGCCTTTTCAATAACATTACATTTTAATTCAGTGGGTTTACACATGTAAATAAGGCCTAGTTAACAGCTGTGCTCCTGAACATATATGAAAATATCATTCTCAAAATCTTCGAGCATCTTTTCAGATGAGGATGTCAAAATTTATTAGAAACTCTATGATCTTTACATGCTCAGTACACCATTCGAGTGATTCTCAAGCCTCAGTCAGCGGTGTGAGATCATACATTAAGGTCTCAAATAATTCACCCCTGCCGCTGCTTGTGTCTGGGGTGGGATTTGCAAAAAACAAACAGCCTTCCACGGCGGCGGACGAAAAAGCAGTCTTTGCAGCGTCTTTTGAGGGCAGTTTTTGTCTTCATGCCGGCAGCTGGTTGAACACACAGGAGCTGCTGGCATGGTCCAAGCAGAGGTGAGAGGAATGGCACGTGTGGCTCCCTCACTGGGTGGATGACTCCTCTGAATCGTGCCGTTGCAGCTGTGATGGTGGAGATGCATCTCTGTGCACCTACTGCAGGAAAGGAGCCGAGAGCAGCACATCTGGCAACTTGGGACAACTGCCGTGTCAAGGAACCAACAAGACGCGGGAGCAGTAGCGGTGCCATGCTGTCAACACCTAGTGAAGCAAAAGATCACAACACTCAGGTGTATGAATGTAGTCCCCCAATTCAGATTCCTACACTTACTACTGTAGTAGCTGAACATGTGCATTTATGTAAACAGAGAACAACTGAGAATCCAGAATCATTTACAGCTCTTTCCAAAAAGTCATACGGCACTGACAAAATAACCATATTACGCCATCAGATATGAATTAAATGCAGTATCTATATTATTTTCAGGTGTTGCTAGCTTCTAATAAGATCTACATAAAATTAGGAAATGAAATAATTTATTGTAAATATTGTGGTTGTAATGCAGAAAATAATTACCTTCTGAATGAATTTAGTCTTTGATATTTAAAAATATTAACAAAAAATTGGTCTTGACTAATATATTTAATGGTGAATAGAGGTTTTTTAAGGTTTAGAAGAACTCTATCTGAATATAGTTTCTTTAAAATTGATATTTTAAATGATATACAGCATTTGGATATGAGGACTGGTGCATGGAATTAGAAAAAAAATCAT
Organism: Cyprinus carpio; assembly: GCF_018340385.1. Classification (NCBI taxonomy): domain Eukaryota; kingdom Metazoa; phylum Chordata; class Actinopteri; order Cypriniformes; family Cyprinidae; genus Cyprinus; species Cyprinus carpio. Next base: position 16,249,408 of record NC_056590.1, on the reverse strand, counting down.
AATTTTGATAGAAATTTAAATGTTAAGAACATCCTATTGATCATTTATGATTAATTTGCTATTTTGAAAAACTAACAGGTAAGTTAAATATGTTTTGTCCCATGTCTAAGGTATAAGTTTTCATTTTTAATTTTCAGATTTTTTGTTTGTATTCAGAGCTACATGCTACAATACTAATCTCATTTCCACATATATGAAATTACTGAGATTCTATGTAGAAAGTTTAATTTGAAAATAATAATAAACCTTCAGGCTAGCTGGCTAACGTTAGCTTGCCAAACTGATACATTTCTCTTCGTCGGCATTTGAATGCATTCGTTTAAATAGTACAGATAGACATAAAAACAAAAACATGCATCACATACCTGTCTAAAAATCCCACTAGAAACGCCTCTTTAAGACAAATATTTAATCCAAAATCTTCAATGTGAAGACAACATGCTTCAGACGGACAGAATATCCACGAGTTCCTGTGACGTAATGACTTTGAGGAAAGTCATAACGCGCGCATGCGCAGTACAATCGCTGGATTCAAACTTCTCCCTATAGATAGCTATTCTATTACATAAAGTAACACGTGCGTGTTTTAAATAAAGTTGCATAATATATCGTAAGTGGAAAATGTTTGCATGCACAAATATAGTAATTACAAATGATGTCATCTGTTCTCGACCAGCAGGGGCCAGCAGAGAGCTATCGTGTTCATGCACACAGCAACGCAAAGGCTGTTGGGTAATGATCACAGGCAAACATGGCAGCCACTCTTCCAAGCATCTTGTCATTCGGTAAAATTACGAAGGCTTTGCTCAGTGGCTTGAGGTTATCTGCAGTTCCAGCCCAGCAATACAGTGTTGAAGTTTCTATTTATGGGGAAAAATTACTCACACGGGACAGATGAAGCTCAATTTTGATGCATTTAAAGCACATCTGTTTGTCTCCATTAGCATTCGTTGTGAGAGTAGACGTGGAATGAATCTGTATTAATAGCAGTGCTGTTAGTTTGTGCATTTAGAGGCAGCTGGCTGATGAAGGATGCTGCCGCCTCTGTCAGTGTCACGGTGGAGCGGATGATTCCGTTTCCTGCTTGCTTTTGTTGCAGGTCTATGACGAAAAAAAGATGTGAGAAGGGCAAGATTCATCGACAGACAAAAAGAGGTCTCTCTAAACTACTTCAACACTGCATACGGCCACTGCAACAAAGCAGCACAAGTGATGTGCAACCCAAGATCACATGGTCATAAATGGCAGAATGACTTGAAGTGACCATCGAATTGACTTGTGGAAGGGCCCTTTGTGCAGGGAGTTATTCACTTACTTTATTTTGGAAACGAAAATAGTTCCCCAAGCCCTTCTACAGTGTCTTAAGCAGGGGTGTCCGATCCTACACCTGAAAGGCCAACGTCCTGCAGAGTTAAGCTCCAACACACTTGCATGGACGTTTCTAATGAATCTGAAGACCTTGATTAACTGGTTTAGTTTGTTTAATTATAGATGGAGCTAAACTGTGATTTATGCTCACTTGAACCAAATACAGGAAATATGTGATATAAGTAGTTAAGTGCAAAGACCACAAGTGCGGGGATTTGGACAAGGCATCTGCAGGACAGAGGCCTTCATGGAACAGGTTTGGACACCCCTGGCATAAAGCATGGTTGACATATTTGAAGTGCTTGAGTCAGTTGAACTAATCAAATGTACAGAAACATGTCTGTCTACTTGTCGCACATAACATTATATATAATATAGCATCATGTATTAATTAATTCCATCATGCATTAATTAAAACCTTTTTACAGGACAAGGAAACCAAAGTCGGCACGTGTGGATACTGTGGGGTGCAGTTTATGCAGAAACATCATCACTGAAGAATCACACACACACACACACACACACACACACACACACACACACACACACACACACACACACACACACACACACGAGTCTCTTAAGGGCGCTATTTACAACATTTACAAACAGAGGGCGCACATGGGCTTTTCAATATGCTATCAACCCTTAAGAATTACAATGTAAATGGGATGTGTATGTCAGCATATTCTTTTGAAAAATTTTCAAATGATTTTTGATGTTACCTTTTGCACTGAAAAATGTTTGGTGTAAGATTTGCTTCACCCTCAATTTATACACAAATGATTACAAAGAAATAGCAAGTAACATCGAATTGAATGTCAAATTTCAAAGTAGAAATGTTGAAACAGTATTCTCTTGTAAAACATACTAAAATAATCTTTGTACTGTTTATTATTTTGAAAGTTCACTCTTCACAGAGATGTAAGAAGAAGAACTTTTTTGTTTTTTTGTTTTTGGTCAGCTTTATAAAAAAAAAGAAAAAAAAAGAAAAAGAAAACAGCTAAGCCCGGTTATAGCTGGTTTGCAGACTGGTTTTAGATGGGTTTTGACCACTTTTTTGGCTGGTCAGGCTGGGAGACCAGCTAAAACCAGCTATTTCCAACATAAACCAGCTGCTTTTTTGCTGTTGTTTCAGCAGGGAAAGAACCTTTCAGTAAACAGTTATTAAAATAATATTTTTTCTTAGTATAAAGAATTCATATTTATAACTTGAGCGAGTAATTCTATAAAAGGCCCTTTCAGTTTTGGTTCAGTCAATTTATATGTGAGAGCATATGTGCAATACCTTGTGAGAATGTAACGCACATGTGGCCTAAATGATCTGACATATCTCATGTTTAATCAAAATCTCTGGTCCTCTTGTTCTGAAAGAAGACCTTATAAGTCCGGTCAGCTGCATGCTCACATACACAAATTGATATTACCCTACTCCGACACTCTATAGGATAGAAATGGTGTTCATTTTACTTTCAGCTATGTTTCTGAAGCACTTCTGGCCAGGATGACATGAAAAAAGAGCAAAGGGTGAAAGAACACAGCCACCTGCATCTTTAAGCACTGGTGAGATGCGTTCCTGTCTCGTTCCTGCTAAGTTTGGAGAATGTCAAGGGGGATTTAGTCTGATAAGAAACACTAGTGTGGAACAATACATGTTTGAGGAAGATCATATATATATTTCATCAAGAGTATTCTCTGCCGGTGTGGCCGTGCCAAATTGGCCTTGTGGCAGTGTGGAGGAAGACCGGTCTCTAGTGGTGCGTGCAGTGGAACTGACTTTTCCGGCTGGAGGCCCCTCAGGTTGAGAGAAAGGCAGCCATGCTGCTGTAATTGGGGATGGTGACAGAAGGCAAGAGACAGCGTGATGCCAATTAACCCTCATCTGTGCTGTGTCCTGTCCAGTATGTGTGATAGGTAAGGGGAAGGCTTCATTGTTAAGGGCTGTGGATTTTCCTCTTTATCAGGAGGCATCTAAATTGCAGGTGGTTGGCTAGTTTAAACATTGCTCTGAGCAAAATCTTGGGGTGAAACTGAGCAGATGAATTGTGCTGCATAGAAAAGTGCTCTCTATTATTCATGAAGCTACAATGGAGTCGGCAGAGATACAGAAGGATGTTGCAGGTTCTCAGAAAACTTTGTCTTTCAGATTGCTCCGCAGCACTGTTTAACATTTCAATGTGATCACCATTTCTTTCCACCATAATAATAATTATTTTATTCCATTTAAACCCAACCCAGTCAGAATCCAACCAGCATGTGAACATTTGAGAACAAAACTGCAGTGTGTTTGTAATAAACAGAATGTTCTCGTCCGTTGGTGTTCTTGGTGTGAACGGGCCTTTAGAATATACTGAAGGATTATTTTATGTAATTTACAGAACTGTCTTTCGCCACATGAATGGATTGGCTGCTTCTCTTTATAATTAGACTCCTCTTCCAAACTGTCAAAAAGAAACTGTAGTGTTCCTTGATATGACCACTAACTTCACCTAATTGTCTGCACTAATTCCCTTCTGCCACATGTACTAGAGTCATGACCTTTACTCAGGAGACTGTGTCATGTTTCTCAAAGCCGGACTCTTCCTTTTGCCTCAAGAGAGTTTATGTGTGTGCGTACTAAAGATTTAGGAATGAGATCCACCAAATGAAAGAAAAGCTGTTGTTTTGTTAACATTTAGAAAACTTTTTCAGGACGTTTATGTTGTTATGTTATTATTTTGTTGTTGTATAATGGCTCTGAATGAGACAAATCGCAAAAAAATAAAAAATAAAAAAAAATAAAAAACTGTTTTTTTTTCAGCTCAAGTGTTTAACACAAAATCTCAACACATCTCAATCTTGTAATCCAAAAAAAATTAAAATCCAAAAGAACAGAAGTGAGTTCTCTTTTAACTGTGAATACGAAAATGGGATTTCCCATTTCTTTAGTGTGCAGCAAGTTTCTTCACCGAATGCCTGGATGTCATTATTTATTACCTTAAATGTAAGTTATTTATAAAGCCGAAAAAGAAAGGAATTCTCGGATGAATTCGTGCTGAATAATTCAGCCTAAAATCGTTAATCCCATACAAGGTTGTGGCAGGTTCTCCTCTGTTCTAATAAATACTTTATCATCATCATCCCGAGCTTCAAACTGGAAAGAATGAACAAAAAATAAATAAATATGTAAAGGGCAAGCTTCAAGTGCGCAATTAACACACAAGTCTTAACACCTAAACTTTTATGCGTATCTATCTATGGTGGCTTTACAATAAAAAAAAATACATAAATAAAATTGCACTCTTTAAAACAATGCCAAATAAGTAAAGTATGGACCGTTTTTTTTTTATTATTATTATCTTAAAACGGATACATTTAATGATGGAGTGACACCAATGTCTGTGCCACTTATCTGGACCATAGGGGTTTCAAATGATCAAAAATGAAAAGAGTGAGAGACCAATCTGTCTACTTCATTTAGAATTTGTTAAATCATAAGTTACTTCACTTCTCTCACCAGGGGTTAGGATTAGACTGTCAAAGGCAATTTGTCTTTCTTCCTATAGTTGGTTTTAAAAAGACAGGCTGAGTTTGCTCATGTCTCAGGTGGCTCTAAATGGCACCAATTCCTTACTGACAGTACTGCAAGCCATTTTAACTATTATATGTTTTTGTTGCTACTAGTAGTTTTTTAATTAATAGCAAGTAATCCAGTAATGGCTATATCCTTCACACTCGCACTAGTAACAATTCATTAAACACTATAATTATTCCAATTTGAATTGGACTTATTCACTTCCTGCTATTCCAGTTGTTTCTCATACCCATTCTAGTTTTACTAGTAACTATTCATAATAGTTTTTTCTTTAGTATGCAAATAGATGCTAGTGTCTATTACATTTTTATTTTAGTACACATTGAATATTCATTATAACCAATTTATTAGATGTGGACTGAATTTTTGCTAGTGACATTCAAATCTTAATGTCAAGATTTTATTTTATTTTTATTTATTTTTTTACAAGTAAACAGCAATTAGCTAAATTCAAATTCATGTATGTATGTATGTATGTATGTATGTATATCTATCTATATATAGTTGTTAGTCACTACTGGATTACTAACTGGTAATTAAAAATACTAATAAAACTAATACTAATAAAAGCCTTAGTAAAAAAAAAAAAAATACTAAATACATTAATAAAAATAAAAACAGATGGTAGTTAGTTTTAAGGGATAAATTTTAAAATAACTTGCCATATCAGTCACATAATAAAAAAAACAACGCTTCACTGACTCAGACTTTTAGGAGTACCAGACTTTTAGGAGTTAACAGTTTAGCAGTAAGATCCCTTGAGTATTTATATTTGTCATGACTGAGTGAATATAACTACCAGTCTAAAGGACATTGTGTGGAAGGGTTCAAGTTATGGATGTATGTAAAATCACGTTGTGTGACTCCACTGGAAAAAACAACAACATTCAAACAATAAATGCAACCAAATAAAACAATCCTAGTGACCAACATGCTCTTGGGAGAATTTCAGCACCATGGACAGCAAACATTTTATTTATTTGTTTTTTCCAGAAAATGACTCTTTATTTCTGGGGATGTGACATCAGCAACTGAGACTTCTGTGTACGATGCTATTATACAGCAGTGATCACTTTCTTTTACACAGACAGAACCAGATTTTTTCTTAAGTGAAAAGGTGCCAATCTGACTAAATCTACGTTGCCGTGTTAATAAATTCTAAATATAAAGTTCATCAGACTTTCAGGAGGTCTTACAACAGCTTACAAAATGAAAATAATAATTAAGACCTTAGCACGATTAAATTCCAAACCTCGCATGTGGCTTCTGTGATGGCTCAACTATTCAGTTTGGTGCAACCAAAAAAGTATGAGAAAAAAACAAACAAACAGCGAGACAGTTATGAAGTATGCTGAGAGGAAGTAATAGGTCCTGAGTGTTCAAGATAGTTATTCTGTGAGGAAATGGCTTCAGTCCATAACTCTGTGGAGTTGCTGAAAGTTTGGTTTAAGTTGGTGTGCCTGAATAAGGGATCGTGAAACACACCGTCAACCCAGTTTCTAAGAGTGGCCACTGGAGACTCTTGCTTCCTCTTTGTTATGCCTGAGCCTGAGTCACAGTTTGAAGAAGAGCACGACGTTCTTTTATGCATGCATGATGAGTAATCGGCTTGGTTTAAGGACGTAGCAGTCTGTGCAAGCGACCAGATTTTTGGCTTGGTTTCAGTGGTCTTTTGGCCTTGTTGAAGGTAGAACTTCACTGTCTGGTTGTCTTCAGAGGTAAGTCTTAAGCGGTCTTCACTTAATTCATGGACATCTCTCGGGAGCTCAGTAACTGATTCATGAAAAGCCTCTTTAAAATGGTCATCTGGACATTCGCTGGTCTCTGAACGAACGTGCATGACAAAGGATGGTTTCGATTCGCACTCTGAGCCATCTGATTCCACTAGATCGAAGTCTTCCAGATCGCTGTGAAGTTGATTTGCATCATCATTTCCATGGTTTTCTGGAGTTATGAAACAAATATTTAAACAGAATATGAAAACATATATACAACAATATAATATAACACCAAAGGACGTTATAGTAACTATAATAATAACTATAAAGTTTTAATAATTGTAATTCTATGAGAATAGGGAAGTTGACGAGTCACATTCCAAACTTTTTGAAGGTTATCATTCTTGGTGTGAACGGGCCTGAAATGTCTAAATCTAAGTGCAGCGCATACAGAAGTGGCATTTGTGTACTATAACCAATCAACAGCAATTCGCTGAAGTTCTATATATATATATATCGCTATAGGCTACATGCACAATCTGCATTTCAAACCAAGAGTAATATCAAAAAGCTTTCAACAAACCATTGAATTCTTGTTCAGTTTTTATTGGCTCCCCCTGCGATTCGTCCATATCTTCTTGGTCGTCATCACACTCTTTCTCATCTGAGGTCTTGTTGCGTGGTGACCACGTCATCTTGTTTTCCTTCTTGAGTCTTCGCCGTGCGTTTGCGAACCAGGTGGACACCTGCGTAAGGGTCATTTTAGTGATGATGGCCAGCATGATCTTTTCACCCTTGGTGGGGTACGGGTTCTTTTTATGCTCCTGCAGCCATGCTTTCAGTGTGCTGGTGGTCTCTCTGGTAGCATTTTTTCTTCTTGTGGCCACATCTACAGATCTATATCTAAACAACATGACAAGTAGTGTATTTGTTTAAAAATGGATACGGAATTTTCAAATACAGCTATTGTGCAAACAGTCCATTGATGCAACCAGAATAACTGTAAGGAGGGGATAATTCTTACCCATATCTGTCATACTGGTACTGTCCAATTGGGTAGTCGTAAGGGTAGTATGCAGAGCTCTGCGTGACTCTTGAATGTCCTGTTGCCACTCCATCTTTCTCACTGAGTTTACCCTAATATGAAAAAATGAAAAATTAAATAATTACAAAAGACCTCTGTGGCGATGCATATTAATGATTGGAAAACTTTCTGGACAGTGCAGGTAATGTTCACCCCTAAGAAATAGCATATATTTTTTTTTATTGAAACAAACAAATGAAACGCATACCAGTGGATAATATGAGGCTGAATCTGGACCATAAGAGCTGCAGGTATCATAACTGTGACTCTTTGAACAGGAGTTGCCATAGACAGCGGTAGGGATCAGGTCATGACGGCTGGAGGCCACAAGCCTACTTTCATATACCGGGCAATAAAGCGAGTTTTGAGGAGAAGCTGCCACTCCAGAGTCCAGCAGTGAACCACTAGACTCATAGCAAGCGCTCAGAGCATTAGAAGACATTAAAAGCTGCCAAAGAAAGGACAAAGAAGCTTTAGCATGTCCTTGAAAAGTATGGGACACTTATTTCTGCATTTAGAATATTAATGACTTTACATTAGTTAAAAGAACATTAGTCTAAAGTGCTATGCCCATCTACAGTCAAAGTAGTTACAAGTAAAGAGTTTGTAACTATATATATATATATATATATATATATATATATATATATATATATATATATATATATATATATATATATATATATCTTTATATCTATATATATATATATAGATATTTATACATATATATACATATATAAATATATAAAGGTTTAATGTTACAGAGTTACTGTTTCAATGCATGTGGATGATTCTTCAATTAGACACACTTCTGACTACATGATATTTTGTAAAAGGACTCTTCTATAGTATATTTTTATTTGAATTCCAAACATTTATCACAAGTCATGGAATAAAGATCTGATTATGGCCTTGATGTGGATTTTGAAATAATATGATATGGTGTAGATTTTAATATTGAGGGTAATGATGTATGATAGTAATGAAACATTTATCTTGTTTTTTTTTTTTGTTTTGTTTTTTTGACAAAAAGCTTTCACCAGCTAATTTAACTTGTTAGCAAGCAGTAAAAGTATTATGTTTAAAACTGAATTAAACAAATAACACAAAATTGATTGTTTATAAATTAAGATGTCAAATAAATCACTGATCATTTTGGAAATTTATGTCTACTAAACCTACGTTAAGAATTTTAATCTTGCAATCTCTAAATGAATTAAATTTATCATCTTCAAATCTCTCATTCTGCTGTTCTGGCATAAATATGCCACCCTGTCACGTCTCATTTTCATCATAAATATATATAAAAACAAGAACAACTTTTTTATAATATATAAAATTATATATAGTTCACAAGTGAAAAGTTACATTTCTCAGAATTTCCATGATTTTAACACTTTTTTTTTTTTAAATTCATCATTAAGGGAAAGTTAATAGATCTAAGTTAACAATAAGTTATTATTATTATTATTATTATTATTATTATTATTATTATTATTATTATTAAGTGGGCAAGTCCAAAATAGAGAAATTCTGGCAGTTGTATTCTTTCAAAACTAAAAATAAGTTTTTTTTTTTTTTTTTTTTTTTTTTTTAAGTATAAGAAAGACAATATAAAAGTTTAAAGCTTTTCTAATCTATACTTAACAAAACATATGAATGAATGATTTCTTTAAAATCAGTTTAGAGGTCAGAACACTTCCCCTAATTGAAGAATCACTCAGTTATATTTAATTAATATAGAGTATTCACAATTAATCATATTAACATCTCGCAGTGTAAAGTGAAGTGTGAAAGTGTTCAGTAAAGTTACCTGTGGTGCTGCAGGATATGAATAGCCAAACTGAGTAAATGACATGATGAGAGTCCAGCACAGAGGAGGCTGCAGTCCCGCCGCGGGTCATCAGTTCATCACCAAAATCTGCCATTAACTGGAGCTAAACGTCCCGTTCTTGTTTCTGTTCGTCTCTTGTACAACCAACAATACAAATGGCAAAAAAAAAAAAAAAAAAAAAAAAAAAAAAAAGTGCAATGTGACCAGATTCAGCGTGGTGCAGAATTGTAGTTGAAGCTGAAAAGAAAAGAAAAAAAATCCTAACAAATGTTAGCTCAGTTGCACGTTGTTTTAAACGCCGGAGACATTGACGTCACCGCGTCAGATTTAAAGGTCCAGATAACAAACGCGAATTGTCGCGAATCACGCCAAAAGTTGTTGTTCACATAGCGGGACACTTATATAGCCGCTGTATAACTTCAGAGTCAGACGATGCGCTTGTGTCCTCGCGAAGAGCCCGCGGGGTCTCGCTCACATTAATGAGGATGTGTTCAGTTTCCCTGGCCGCCAGCAGCCAATCAGAGATCTGACTCCAGAGCACAGACTGCTCGATCGCACATGATTGATGACCGTCCAGAAACGATCACCATAATTGCCTTTCTATGTACTTATCAAACACTTTTGTACCATTAAATAACACTGAATTGGTTAAAAAAAAAAAAAAAAATATTTATAAAACCTACATAAAAAATCACAGTCTTAGATCGATATCTATCAAAAAAACCAAGGCCATAGTACAATGCTGTGTAAAAAAACCCTCTAAGCGCCAAAGTAAGCAAAATTGCGACAAGACGTCATACTTAATAAAATAGACTGTAGTTCCTAATATGGTGTAATATCTCCATTTGTATTCCCTACCACTAGATTGGCAGACATGTATACTTCGATTCTAGACCATCATTACGTCATGTTCCTATTCAAAGTGTTTGAGGAAATAGGCAGAGCAAGTGAGCTCTCGTGTCACTGATACGGAAGCAGTTCAGTTCATAGCATGCGAGTAAATGGTGAGATTTATGAGAGAAAGTCGCCAAATGGCTAATATAAAGTTGTACCGTGAGGATGTGTTGCAAATGTTATTCGCTGATTTCTGACTCTGAAGGGGAATATAAATTTTGGAATGACGATCGGTCTATCTAAATGGTCGCGCTTTCAACGGTACATCTTTGCAGCGCAATGGTGCCGCCGTACAAGGCGAGAGTGTTCACGAAGCACAAACAAATGATCATCTCGACCCTTTGCCCAACGGGGATGGGGGTGGCAGGGGTGAACGTGGTCAAAGTGTCCATAGGGGAGCTGTTGCTGATCGCGAGCGCTCTAAAGGCCGCTGGCAGACAGTAAGGTGCGGTCAGTGAGTAGGTGCGCTCTGCGCTTGTGCCATGCAATGAGAGGAAACCATACTCTCAATAACTATAAACTAGTCGCCTAGATACCTGATTGGTTAGATAGCTGGTCAACTGATAAAAAAAAATAGGGACAATGCATAATATATGGCACAGTAATATAGTAATAATTTACTACTTTTCCGTTCTTTTTTTTTTTTTTTGTAATCATTTGGAATGAGAATAAAAAGACTTCCAAACAAAAAAAAAAAAAACTTGCAAATAATTTCAAACATCCATTCAATATCTATTATTTCCTGATATTTACTGATGAACTGATCAAAAAGTAGGCTACTGGAATGCGTGTTACCTACTATATAGTGTAGTAATATAGTAATAATTTTAGTGTCTTTTTTTCCCCTGTTTTATTGTTGGCTTCCTCGTTTCTGATCATTTGGAATGAAGATAAAAAGACACACACAAAAAAAAACATGCAAATAACTTCAAACATCCATTCAATAATATTTCCAGAATATTATGAAATTCGATGAATGGCCGCCCCCGGTGACGTCATATAATGCAAATTAGATGAGTATATTTACACCCCACATAAACTTTCGGCCATGCCCACATTTTTTCTTTCACAGTCTAGGATGTAAAAATACGGCATTTTTTCCAAAATATGTAAACCTTTATATATATAAAATAAGGCTTACATCAATAATAACAGACTTTGTAATTACAGTAACTTATGTTGTGGATGTAGGCTACCTGTATAAAAAATATAGGCCTATTATATGTAAACCTTTATATATATATATATATATATATCTATATTATATGTATATATATATACATTGAAAAGAAAGTGCTCAACTAAACGTAGAGGAGGTTCAATTCAAAAAGTGCAAGGTTTACTCTACAAACATAAATTAAACTGTATTCCCTCATCATCAACTTCACATCATGCCAGCAACAACAAAGTAAGAATAGCATTAACCTCCAACCTAACCAACAATACCATTTAGAAAACATTCAAAAATTATATTAATACCACTTAATAAATCCAATTTCTTTCACTCATAGGTCAAAATGTATTTTTAACAGCACAATATATATATATATATATATATATATATATATATATATATATATATATATTATATATATATATATATATATATATATATATGTATGTATGTATGTATATATGTATATATATATATATAGTATATATATATATACATACATACATATATATATATATATATATATATGTATATATATATATGTATGTATATATATATATATATATATATATATATATATATATATATATATATATATATATATATATATATATAATTGTTCTGTCCGGGCGTGTGTGTGTGTGTGTGTGTGTGTGTGTGTGTGTGTGTGTGTGTGTGTGTGTGTGTGTGTGTGTGTGTGAATTATAGCCTGAAAATATGAGAAAATATTAAAGACTTAATTAGGCAGTGAGGCATGAAAATGTTTAATTTTAAAAACAAAAAGATTCATGAGTCATCTTTAATAAAGTTCTCTCAAATCCAGATAATGTGTTTACACAGATTTAAAAACTCGATCTGAAAAAAAGAAAAACACATAAAAAATTAAAGTGAAAAAAATAAGAGAAACTTTATTTCATTTCACTTTTATTTTATTTCACTTTATTTTTCAAACCTTTATATTCCAAAGCAGTGCTGCTTTATACAACATGTTATGTGTTCTTTAGTTAGAAATGACTTCCATAGAAATATAAAAATAAATATTCCATTAAAATGTATTTTAAAGCGTCCTACAGTGTAATTGTATATTTAGGTACTGAGTAATCTTAATTAACAACATGTACTTGGGTTTGGATTTGTTTTAGGGTTATTGCACATAATTATGCCTAATTTACTGTTATTACTATAGTAAGTACATGTCACTTGTATAACACGGACACTGTAAAATGAAGTGTCACCAAACAATATAAAAGATGGTAAGTCTGGTAACATTAAAAACATTCATTCTGACGGAATCAATCAGACAAAAATATAAAAAAAATCTGACTTTTCTATTCAGTAATGGATGAGAAAGAAAGAAAGAAAGAAAGAAAGAAAGAAAGAAAGAAAGAAAGAAAGAAAGAAAGAAAGAAAGAAAGAAAGAAAGAAAGAAAGAAAGAAAGAAAGAAAGAAAAAGCATTTCCAGCCCAAGAAAAAGCAGGCAACACATAAGAAGGAGACTGAATTGACAAAAACATGTTTGGATCTCTTTCATGTCCCCGTCTGATGCAGATCAGAATGAAACCAACAGACTGTGGGACGTCCTACCACTGCTGGCGCTTAAATGGAGCTCCCGGATGGACAGCTGCTTGATAGAGTTACATCATAATCTACTGAAATGTTTGTCTCAGTGATTGAAGCAGTGGAAGATGAATGTGTGGAAACGGATGTGTTTACATAGATGAAGAGACCATCATTCATTGTTACAGGCAAATACAAATTGCCAGTCCTTTGACTGACAGGTTTTTTTGTTGGACTGGAGAAGCAGCACATGAGCAAAAGCTTTATTTCCATTCCAAACTCCAAACACAGACAACAGTGCTTGTTCAATATACGAGCACTCTTTTCATGAAACAAATTAAATGTCATTCATGTGAGTGAACACTCTTTCTTCAGTCTCCAGGGACGGTGACAGTGGGGCTCTGCTGTCTAAAACTGACTTACCTTCAAAACAAGAAAGGTATGAATCTCCATACGATTGACCTTCAACCTCCGGCCACTTCCTTCTACTCTCCATCTTTCAGGTTTTAGAACACTTAGCTGTTTCCAAAACCTTTCCCTTCTCCATCTCTGTCCTGCTCGCTCTTGTGCTTTTTTTTGGTAAGGATGGTCCAGGTGGGACCTACTGCAAGCTCTCAGGCAGACTATTGGTTCATCCAGGCAGAAAATGGAGGGTTGGAGGGGGAGGACAGGAAATGGAGTGGGAGTAGACTCTCTTCTCACACACTTTAGCCCTGAAGAGCTGCACCTTGGGGACCACCGTCAAGTGATCTCTGACACTTCATTCCCTCTCTACACAGGAACCCTCTCTGACAGGCACGAGCTGGGAAGAACTCAACTTAATGCTGGAGTCTAAGCACAGTTCAGCATAGAAACACTACTCCAAGAGAAGACTTCATAGAGCTGCAAGTGCTGTAACCTCCAATAATTATTTTGTGAGATCAACAGAGGACTTCTTGCATTTCTAAACTTCTTAGTTAAGTTCCATACACAAAACATCTAAATATGGACAGTGTTGTTTTAGAGTAACTAACTAAAAGTTAATGAAAGTGTTTTTAGTAATAAGTCTACTTTTTTTTCCCATTTCCATCATCCCAAACACTCCTATAAACACTGGAAAGTAATATAAATACTATAAATGGCTTTCTCTTTCTTATGTAGCACTGAAAAGTTCAATTAGTTTTAGAGAATCCGTTCATCATAAACAGCTCTCTATATTATGTAGCACTTTAAAGTTCAATTTATTGTACTGAATCGTTTTGTCCTAAATGGCTCTCTCTCATAAATTGGATTCATTCTACTAAGCTGCTTCATCCAAAATGGTCTCTTACATAATAATAATGATAACACTTACAGTCTAATTCATTACTATGTCTTTGACTCCTTTTATATAAATTCTGGATTATTCTAAATTAAAATTGATCTGTTTGATGTTGTCACCCTTAAAAAAAAAAAAAAAAATCTGCCAGAAAACTAACCTCTGGTTATACTGTAAATTGTATCATTGGATGTTTATGAAGAAAACATTGTTGGGCTTTTCTTTAAAAGGACTGGACTTGCATAGTCAGTTTTGATCTTAAGATCATTCAACAACAAAACTATTTGTTGTTAGCCTTGGGTTAACATTGGCTTAACGTGATTCACCCACATAAGAATTGTTCTCGAAACAACATCCATGTAAGTGCTGCAAAAATATTTCATATCAACCCATCAGATTTAGGGTTTGGTGGGCTTTAAACAACACTGTTATCAAGCAACTCTTTCCTTCTGGTCTTAGAAATAGGTTGGCATTATGTTAGCATTAGGCCTCTGATTATTTTAGAGGAATGTTGATCCAGGACAAAATAGGATGCTGATTAAAAACATGTCATACTTTCATATTTATATTACATTAATACATCTATTTATTTTAATATGATTTAGTGACATGACATACATCCAAGTATGTCAACCCATACTCAGAATTCATGCTCTGCATTTAACCCATCCAAAGTGCACACACACAGCAGTGAACACACACACCGTGAACACACACCCGGAGCAGTGGGGCAGCCATTTATGCTGCAGCACCCGGGGAGCAGTTGGGGGTTCGGTGCCTTGCTCAAGGGCACCACAGTCGTGGTATTGCCGGCCCGAGACTCGAACCTACAACCTTAGGGTTAGGAATCAAACTCTCTAACCACTAGGCCATGACTTCCCCCTGTGCCACAGTGAATATGCCACAGTGATGTGATGGAGTTTTGTTTTTACAGTTACTTGGTGTGCTACCACAATAAAAGTAAGAAGAAATGACCCAGCCTTCACTGACTTCTCACTATCAATCTGAAAATAGTACTTTATAAAATTCAGTTCAGTCATGTTACATCCAGCCACTGAAAGATATATCGTTACCATATTACACGAAATTCAGCAATGTGTCACAAATATTAATTTGTTGTGTGTATCAGTCTTTTGACCTGTTATGGAATTGATTTTGTTTTTGTCTTTGATTTGAGTGTCAGCAAATATTTAGGCCTAAATGTAAGATTTATATATATTTCAATTTACATATAAATTTTCATCCATTTGGATTACAAAGTTTTCCATAAACTAATAAACTTAATGTGATGCGTAATTGTCAGTCATACATAAATTAAACAGTTAAGAACAAGGTAAGATTTCTGTAACAGTAATAATAACCTGACTATGTTTGAAATACATTTATCATCAAGTCCAATTTACTTCAGCCCCATACTTAAATATTCCAAGCCATATTTTCACCATGTTCATACTATATATCTGTACTGTATATATATATATATATATATATATATATATATATATTAAATGGATCAAATCAGGAGTTTCCAGTTCTTGGAAAAGCCCATAAAATACAAGAATAGAATGCTGCTAACACTGAGGGGGAACCTAAGGATCACACTTGGCTCATACTATTAATAGAACATTTTTGTCTAAGTGACGATGGAATCATGTTGTTTCCACTACAGGAAGTTTAATATTGTGTATCCAAGAGCTCAAAATGGTGAATGTATGGAAAAAAGCTTTTAGTCTTTTCTAGAGGGGGTCTGGGGACTGTAATTCCCACATGTATATATAGTCTAGAGACTTTAGACCACTTTCTTGTGGATTTTAATTTAGTAAGGGAGTGTTAATGATGTTGTATATGGTATTACTATGGTAATATTTGAAGTATCTGGGAGTATAGTGGTATATGGTATTGTACTACTCAACCATGCAGTTAAAGGTCTCCAAAATGTCAGCCAGAAAGCATTAAATGCATTGATCTGAAGTCAAATCTACCAGCTGAACTGGCAAGGCACTCAAGCACATTTAACAGATCTGCTACATGTCTACATCTATATATATATTTGTCAGTGCCTAATCACTGTTGTTTAGTTTCATTATGCGCTCAGTGTCAAGGCGATGCTCACCAAACGCTGAAGACCAGCACAGCAACGTCAAGCCTGATGGTGAAACAGTACGAGCAGCGAATGTCTGAGTGAAGTTACAAACACAATCCGGACAGCTGTGTGGAGTTCCAGAGGAACGGCTGTGGGAAGAGTATGTGCGTCTGCTTGGCTTGTTTTCCAGGCCAGTGCCACAGAGAGAGTGAGAGCTCTTTAAAGTATGCATTTCCCCATCCCACTGAGAGCAGCGTATTCCTCCCCATCACTTCCACTTCATTACTCCCTCACCAGCCATGTATTATTCACCCACAGTCAATCCATCCTCCACTGGGACCAATGTTAGCCGAAAAACGTTTTAGCCTCTTTTACTATCTAAAGTCTGTCCTGCTTTCTCTTGCTCTATCTTGCTCCCGTCTCTCTCTCTCTCTCTCTCTCTCTCTCTGTATTTCTTTATCTTTTGGCTAGCCTAAAAACCATATAACAACAGTTTCTTTTTTGGTTTGAAAATGATAAAAACTATAATAAATGGCCCATGCTCCGTTCATGGTTTGGATATATTAGGGGAGACCAGTGTTGGTTGGTAAATGGCTAACTTATGATTCATACATGGTCTCATTAATTCTTTTAAGATAACATTAATATGTTGATATTGATCATTTAAAAAATAAAATTCTAAAATTTTCAATAATAAAGCACAAGTTAAGTAGTTAAGAGTGTTAAAGCTACTGTAAAATATTTCAAAGATGGTCAAATTATATTAAATGCATCATATATCGCAAATATCAGATCATAAATATAAGATAAATGTGTTAGTGGAGTAGTTTAAAATAAAATGTTCAGTTTGTGCCAACCATCAACATGCTGGAGTTGTTTGGCACAACAGCAAAACAAACCTCATGATTAAACATAATTTGTGAAATGTTTTGCAGCATGTATGTGCCTTTTTGTTTAACTTTGAATTTTAGTCTAGCTATAACAAAAAACAAAAACTTTTCCAATCATCCCCGGTCTCCTCTAAAATATGCTTTTATATTAAAACAAACGTCGTTTGCAGTAGAGCTGCTGGTAGTTTACTGTTAAGCACACCCCAACCAGAAAACTGAATGAGTTTTCTTAAGTAGTGGATGTGAAAAGGTGTGGAAAGAGTAAAATATCACAAGCTGAATTCAAGCGCCACCGTCTGGCCAGTTTGAGTAATGTGAGCTCAGAAAACTGGAGATGATAATCGACACCGTTTGACCATCCTGCCATTAACTGTGTAAAGTGATTATAGGTTAAACAGGTTGTACAGTTCATTATAAGATATAAACCATGAATGGTTTGCAGTAACGGAGAGGAAATATGTAATGAGAGCTTCAGTCAGGCAGGTAACACCACAAACTTCCTTCAGAAGAAGAGCAGTGCACTGAAGAACCAATGTGAGTTCATGTGGCATGGCATATGATCAATATGATCAATATCAATGTTTAATAGGCTACATCTACACTACTGTAATCAGCATTTGAATCACACATTCCTGCTTTCCCTCTCTCCAGCACATACACATATACTCAGGTACTCTCAGTATCTGTCACAGTGACATGGCAGTATTATTCTCAGTGTCATTTTAAGAGAGATTTCAAAGATTGAATTCTGTAGTGTTGTCACTTTATATACACACACAATATAAAATCAGCCTCAAATACAAAAGTAACTGAAAAGATATCAAAACAATAACTCTTTTAGATTTTATTTTATTTCATTTCATCTATTTTATTGCAGTTGTGTTTTTAGAACAGGTTTTTTTTTTTTTTTTTTATCAAAACCCATTTTGTATTACCTATACATTTAAACAACAGTTAGCACAGATGTTAAACTGCTACTATAACCATAATAGGCAGGCCTAAAACAGACTATTATGAATTATATTAAATGTTACATTACAGGTAAATACACCAGAGGAACACACCACTGGGCCTCCACAAATTAAACTATCACTTCACCCTGTCATTAGTGATGCAACTTCCTGAGCACATTTACTACAGATACTGAAGAGGACACTGATATATAAGACCCCCCAGACACAGACCACCAAAGTCTAGACATCCGTCTCAATGCTTCAACCTCCATTTGGTCATCCTTCTCCTCACTGATGGGGTATCCCATGACACTAATGATTCTCAAATTATTTGGACAACTAGCGGACAGCTTGTCAGCACACCATTTGATTCCAGCATCGCTTTTAGACCGCCCAGTTATACATCTGTTAGCCTGTGATAAGAAAATGGCCCGTAACCTTGGAGCAGCTTTTTCTTTTAATGCAGTACTCAGTCATTGATGGGTGGATAAATTACCTGGTGTTTGTCTATTGACCTCCCTCAGAGACGGACAGCAGTCAATACCACTCCACTTCTCTCTATTCCCAGGAGGGCCACTATGATTCGAGAGTAGTGTTCCTCTGAGAATGAGCTGATATCTAGTATTCTTAATCCATATCGCACCCCTAGAGCGCATAGAGAATCTGGCGATAGAGAAACAGAACACCTGCTAACTGTTTATATGACCAGTGTCTGGGCCAGTCACAAGCTGGCTGGGGTTAATATGGCCCACTTGACTCAATTACATAAAGCACTGACTGGGGAAGAGATGAAAGGATGATCAGATTACACTCTTTCACTCCGTAACCTAGAGAGAGCAGCATTTTAAGGCATTGCATGTGCATTCACGACGAAAAACCAGCTCCAAAAGCTAGCATAAGATCCTTCTTAAGAAAGAAGGCAATACAACAATGCAAACAAATCTCAAAAAAGAATGAGGGCAAAAAAAAAACATTCAAAGCGCAAAATTAAAATCCATAATTTGAAATTCAGCAACAAAAGTAGCAGCAAAAATAGATCAATCTAAATAAAAGTTGACAGTTTTACCGAACCTTTATGCATGCTGAAAAAAAAGTACAACTTGGCAAACTTGTAAAGAGAGTACTTGTTATGGAAATAATATTTAAAATACTTAACCTAAAAGTTATATTAAATGCAATTTGCTGAACTTTACAGTGCTTTTTGACCCACTTAAATATGACTTAAGTGCATCTTTCTTTATATGTAATTTCATAATTAAGTGTACAACCAAATATATTGACAAGAATTTATTGTAAACTAAAACATGCTTTAATGTCATTTCTATTTGAAACTTGTATGCTATGTATTTAAATATATTTGACACATTTGCAATTTAGTACATATGAAATATCTTCACTTTAAACGTAATAATATCAAATCAGTTCAAATTAGCTAAAATTATAAATTTATAATTATAATAATTATAAATTATAATATACAGTATATGTGCTTCAGTATGTTAGTCAAGACAAAATAAATCAAAATATGTATATTTTAAAGCACAACAAAAGGTAAAAAAGACTTAAAATTTACTTTATAGTAAAACTATAATTTTCAATTATTACTTTTTAAAGTGTTTAAAAGTGTATTTAAGTGTGTTAAGAAAAATCATTATTTTAATAAAATATTAATAAATTAACATACTCTGAGTACACTTAATGACCTTTTATTTGATTATTATATTATCTGCAAGTACAGTTTTTTTAATATATACATTTAAGATTGGAAGTACACTACAAGTGTACATACAATACAATTACTGCACATGATGGATGGGGTTACATGGGTTACATGACGGATGAAACAACCTTATCTCATTAGAAGTCATAATTTGTACACGATGCATGGCCAAATTTTGAGTCTTTGATATATTATAATTTTGCTGTCAGATAGAAATCAATCTACATGATCATATCCATATAAATGTATCTCATAAAATGAATAATATTGTCATTTGATTAATAAGGATGACAAATAAAACATATGCTGACACCCATATAAGAATAATCATAGTATTTGTGGTGAGTGAGCTCTGTGACAGCTTTCACACAGATGGACATACTGACAGCCGTCAGATAATTCCCACCCTCTCTTTGTAATGAGCAGAATAATAGCTGGTTTAAACACCGAACCCAAACAGATGAGAGCCATTTACATTAAAGCACAATCCCATTAGTCTCCCTTTAATAAATTACCTATTCCTGTACTGCGTGGGGGGCCGGCGAGGGTGCGCCCATCTTCTGCTGATAGGGGCAGAGCTTAATGAAATGGTCTTTTGTGCGCTTGGTTGAACTCATTTGATTTTTTTCTCCCAGCAGACTTCCTGTATCCTGTGATAAGTCCTCAAACCACTGAAGCCTATAATGACTCCATTACCGAGACCCCCACCAGACTGTGTGTGTAAGAGAGAGACGGAGAGAGAAAAATATAATGTGTGTGTGTCCCATTATCAAGTGTAATCATTTTGCAGTCAAGCTGGTAATGAGGTGTATTATTGGCTAACATGATAACATACACACACAGACACCTCCCACAGTTTAAATTCACACCAAAACATGCATTTAAATATATATAGTCCTACACACACACACACACACTTTTATAGGTAAAAGCCTAGTAATTATGCTAAGGCGAAGTCTCCATCTTTTTAAGTGGAAGACACAGAAGGTAAATTGCTGGTTAATTTTCTTTTTGCCTCCTGAAGCATGAAACATGCATATGCAAACACTTACTCCCAAACACACACACACACTAATGAATTCATCCAAGTCCTCTCTAGCATTGACTTGTCACTACCAACCTTGTTTCGTGCAATTGCAATTACCACACGGTGAGGAGTTTCTGCAGCCTCAGGGAAAAATCCATACTGCATTTCAGATGCATCAAACTGGAGGTGCATTAATCTTTAACACTTTATGTCCAACAGACATTTATTTTTCCACTTAATTCTCACATTAATGACTTAAAACATCTACATGATAAGCACTGCAATAAAATGGTTCCAGTTGCTGCATAGTAACTCAAGGGATTTCAAACTGGGGTCAGGGGAGCCCTGGGGCCGCAAGAAAATGTGTGAATACATTTTACAAAAATGTATTTTATAGCACTATCAAAGTTAAAACTTGTAAAACTGCTTTGAAATGAATTAAAAATGTTTCTCCGTACATATATATTGTCATATATTACTAGTTAGTAGAAAGAATACAAAGTCAATATTTTTCAACAATTTAATGATTTACTCCGGCTAACAGTATAGTAACAGTATAAAAATCAACCGTTTTATTTTGCCATATATATTTCCCACTTTTTTCCACTCACAGCATAAGCAGTCATATATACATGACATTATACTGTTACTTCTATTTGGGGTCTCTGATATATAATAATAATAATAATAATAATAATAATAATAATAATAATAATAATAATAATAATAATAATAATAATAATAATAATAATAAAAATAATAAAAACTGGTTTAAGCAATGTAGTATAAATTTAGAACAGGTTAAAAAATCTATAATAAATAAATATAAATAAATAAAAAACTACGTGTTTGTTAAAAAAAATTAAACTTTATCAAAAATGTTGGGAATAAAAAAATTATATATTTGTCAATTAATTAAATTAATATAGTTTATAGCTTACATATAGTTTACAGAGCCCTGTAGGCTATTTATGATTGGTAGCTAAGCAATATAACAATTTGACACATTAATATGGATTACCTTTAAAGGTGTGTGATTCTCTGCCTTTTACAACATAGTGAAACATGACTAATTCAACGATTTAGAGACTTGAAGAATTTAGAGATTATAATTTTATCTGGCATAAATCTACAAGTCAAAATCAAGTCAAAGTCAAAGTCTGCTTTATTGTCAATTCTTCCACATGCACAGCACATACAGAGAATTGAAATTGCGTCACTCTCAGACCCTTGGTGCATACTTATAGCACTAACAGTAGAGCATAAAAATATAGATAGATACAGATTAAATATAAAGTACAACTATACAAATATAGAAATAAGGACATGTAGTAAAAATAAAAAATAAAATAAAAATAAAAACTTAAATAAAGCAGCACAAGGCACATGGCAGATAGAGTGCAAACCAGTGAAGCAAACAAACAGTGCAAATAAAATGATTGTAGAATAGTTAGTACATGTTTCAGTGTTTCTACACTCTCAGTAAAAAGATACAAAGCTGTCACTGGGGCTGTATCCTAAGGTGCCAAAACTAAAAGGTATATCTTTTGACCTAATTTACCCCTAAATTGTACATATTATTACTTTAAGTACCCCAGTAACAGTTTATAAAACTGCAATATTTTTATTAGAAATTTTTAGTGCGATATTTACTTCTCAGGAACACATCAGTGGTTTATAATGTTCAAATTGAGTCTCGTGACATAAGCTCAGCTTCAGATCCACAGCACTGGTTCAGCACCATTAAAAGGATTCAGAGAAATCCTAGAAGGACGGCAGAAACTCAATCGCATGCTGCAAGCACTGGGAATGAGGATTAGGATCTCACCAGCCTTGTTAGCATTGAATGTAAATCTTTTGTTTGTTTTATTTTTACTTTCTTTACCACCTAGTTGCAGTTTGATTGGTCCGCGTGTCACAGCAAAGATGGATGGGTCATGCAAACAAACCAACAACTGAAGCCATATCAAAGTGCTCGGTGGGACCGAGTCAAGCTCTCTCCGGCCTCAGCAGGACTGTCTACACTGATTTATAAGGGGAGGAGTAATAAACGCTGGTTTAAATAGCCCAGCCAGACAACAGACCCCACAGAGCCTCCGTCTCAAGCATGACACTTGGCTGAAAGTAACAAGACTCATTTTGGGGTAATTGTATCATCCTTCTGTGAGCAAGAGCCATGTTTTGGGGTCATAAATCAACTACCAGCCTCTTTTTGACACTGCTATCAAGGGGATCCTGTGTAATCTAAACAAGTCAACACAGTCATTATCTTCAATGGGGACATTGTGTTATCTTGGTTTGTACAATGGTGAAATGTAAAAGAATGGCTAAATTTGGGCTTAACAAACCAGTTGGGACCATAGAGCATCATTCAGCCTTGGAGTTTGGCATTTTATTATTCTGCTAAATAATTCTAGTTATTGTGATAAGTATTTAGCATTCATTTCAGCAATAAAATGTCATAGAACTACAAAGTCAAATCAAATTAAATCAAATACATCTATCCATCCATACCTACTATTACCGCTTAATCATTTTAGAAATAAAATGTTATAAGCCTGTTGGTACTGATAGCCTTGTGGTCAGTGCGCAGACGTGTAGCGCAACATGTCCAATTCCCGACTCATGGTCCTTTGCCGATCCCAGTCCCCTCTCTCCACTACTTTCCTGTTGTATCTACACTGTCCTATCAACAATAAAGGCATAAAACCCCAAAAAATATCACTTTAAGAAATGAGGCTTTTAAAAAAAAAAATACAGTGTATATTAATGGAAATTAATTCATTAACAAAAAGTAAAAAATGTTATAGACCTACAAACAAACAAGCAAATAAATAAATAAATTGTATATTAATGCTTATTGATTAATTTCAGCAATAAAATGTTATTTCAAATAAATAGACAGACAGATGATAGATAGATAGATAGATAGACAGATAGACAGATAGACAGATAGATAGATAGATAGATAGATAGATAGATAGATAGATAGATAGATAGATAGATAGATAGATAGATAGATAGATAGATAGATGTTTAACCATTCATTTCAGCAATAAAATTAGATTCTTAGGCCTACAAATAAATAAATAATAAAAATGTAAGAAATAAATTATAAAAAAGATTAATTAAATTACTACTTTTTAAATAAATAAATGGTGCTATTTAGTTTGATTTCGAGTTGTTACTCTGACAAAATGAAATACTACAATATACTGTGCTCTCCATGACAGAAAGCAAAACATGTCTATTCTTGTGTGGACAACATCAGTGAGTCTGATTTTTTCTTTTTTTTTATACAAGTTTTGCAAAAAGTAGCTGACATACATTTACATTTCAAAGTATTTTTTCGGCCTTTTATACTAAAATCCCTTTCACCTTTCTTAACTAAGCAATGCAGTCGTTGAGTCGAATCACAGCTAAGACAACAAGCTCTCGGCCGGAGTCAATTCAGCCCGGTCACTTGCAGCTCCTCAGCAGAGCTCAGGAGAGCAGAAATAAAGAGCCTCCACAGGGTCACAGATTCAAAGGGGGTTTCTCCTTAAGACTCATGGGTAAAAATCTCCTAAGCCTATTTAGTTTTCAAACACCGCTGTCTCCCCCTCAGTCTCACAGCGGGGCTGTGGTATCCAAACATGTCTTCATTTACTCACTGTGTGTTAGTGTGTTCGCGGAATTCCCAGTAGAAAAGGACGTCCCAAATACGCTATTATTATCGCTTCGTCAACTCTTATTCAGTGTTTTCCTGACCTTTCACCCCTGGCTATGGCAACAGTGAGAAAAATGTCTGTCTTGATTGACAGGAGTGAGAAAAGCCGGCTTCTCCCCTCTCCTCCAATAGGCATTTCAAACACTTTGGGGAACAATGGAGGCTTGGGCGTAATGGATCAATGAGGGGATGATGACTGTCAAAAGAGCACATACTCCTCACACAAACCTGATTATCTCAGCGTGACGGAGGCCGGGGGGAGGTGGGCCCCCCATTGGGCACCTCCAATTGGGCTATCGTGGAACACGAGGACCAGGCTGTCAGGCCTTGCCCTCTCCCATCCAGCAGGGGCCTTTACCAAACCCATTCATACAAGCAGGGGCGACTCTCCATCCGCCGTGGCTCAGTTAAGTTGGGGGATGGAGGACATTGTTTGGCACAAGTACTGAAAAGCTCTGGATGCCTCGACCAGCGAAACTTCCTTAAATACGGCGAAAAACACCCGCAGCCGAAAGCCCGAAATCTCCTCTTTATGTGAATGTGAAGGAAGGGATCTGGGACAGAAAAGAGCAACAGGAGAGCCCCATCTCAGATAAAGCCCCCACTAATCTGCTTTCATTTGGGTTTTGGGAGCAGCAGTAGATGTTTGTCCTCGGTGCACCTCTGTTTCCAGGGCAGACATACAGTATTAGAGGCCTGCAGATTAGTCATGGGGATGAATGCATGTAGATTGGATGTTTAGGCTGCTTTTCACATACTTTCAAAGGGTGAGATCTGTTATCACTAAATCCTAATCTCAAGACACGGGCTGGAACACAATAAGCAGAAGATAATATGTGTATGAGTGTGTGTGTGTGCGTGTGATCTTCAAACTGGTGAACGGGAAAGACCTCTGGAATTCAATGCTCATTAAAATGAAGAGGTTTACACAATGGGCTTCCATTGACTTCACCCTCTAAATTGGACTTGATATCAATATAGTACATTTAAAGGGACGGAAAACCCAAAAATATATTCTCTCATTTAGTCGCCCTCATTGGTGATGGGAAATCTGATTCTTTTCAGCGAACTGGATCTTTCAGATTTGTTTCAATAAACCAGTTCAAAACATCACCAGTTCATTAGCTTGTTTACATAATCACACTATGACCTCAAATATACACAATATTATTAAAGCACTCTATAATGATGTGAAACATGGATGTCTTACATGTCTAAAGCATATAGAGTGAAATAACTAATCTTAATTAACTCACCTTTTTACATAAACCATAAGAAACCATTTTTAAAGTCAATGCAAGTTACATATGCTCATATAAGCAGCTCAACGGCTCTCCTTGAACTCTTTCCTCAGTTCAGTGTGTACTGCTGATTGAGAATTGTTGTAACCAATTACTGACTCTTGACTCAATCTGTAAATGTTATCAATGTACTCATGTTAACTCAGATCACTATTATATAGTTGCAATGCATTTGATTGGTTATACTTTTATGTATAGCTTTTCAGCAAATACATCAGAAACATGGACATGTCCAAAAGATACTGTTCATTTATTTCACTAACCCTTATGTGATTTTCCCAAAAAGTGTGAATTGGGGGTGGGATTATAGGTTGTCCTACAAATGACAGTGAACATTGAATGTAAATGCATTACATGTAAATATCAGGCCAAATAGCATTGGCAGCTTCTTCAACTATTGGTGCCAAGGTGATTTTTAGTGAAGTAAGTTCACACAAATGTCCTAACAGAGTAACCACAAGTGTATTAAATCCCATTGCATTCAGAACATTTCCACGGACAAAGAAAGTGTATTTTTTGACAAAATCAGATATATCAGTTAGGCCATCTATTGTGTTTTATAATGACATTTTAAAACCAGATCATTAATGCCTTTGTCACAGATGAATCTAAACCTGTCCACTTTGGCTGAACTACACAGCGTTTTCAGAGCAGTACCAGCATCTTCTCTGCTCTGTGTTCTCTGTGTGTCTGTGTAGAGCTCACCTCTGAGGCTTGCAGCCCGAGGCTACGCTGCACGCACCGATTATTTCACCATAATTAAGAGTCCAAGATCTTCAGGGACGCCTCAGTCTTGCTGCGTTAGCAACCTCAGCCTTCATTCTGTAACATTACATCTGTACCATCACTATTGTGATTTGATTCGACCCTCTTCAAAAGGATTCAACAGCCTGGAGGTGTATTAAAAGACAGTGCCTTATAGATTCAGTCATCTTAGAGAGAAAGAGAGACAAAAAAAAAACGGAATTGGCTGGTTCCATCTGCTGAGATCTTTGGGCTGTACTGACCTGCGGTCTGATTGACAGCAGGGTTGATTCCATATGGACGAACTGTGAGACGAGGATTGACTGATTTTGTCTAGCAGGGGAAAGACTGTGTGTGACTATAGCTTTGACTGGCAACTGGCTGTTCTGAGTGGATACAGTACAAGTTTCCTTCGCAGGGGGTTGAGCAGACACAAGATTGGCCGAATCATCAATTACAGGAATGATTGACAGGTGACTGCCTCCAAAGTGTGTGCACTCAGCTCCAGATGTAGTTGCTCCCAGCAAGAGAAATTAAATGTGGAGTAATCAATCAGTGTCACTGGCAGCTTTACATGTAAAACACAATTCAGGCATTAAATTGGTGTATTACATTATTAATGTACAATATATAATGTACTGGATATTTTAAATTAATTATCTTCTCTTTAGCCAAGCGTGATGACATAAGGAACACTCGGTGTTTCAAATGAAATACATTGCTGATTCTTTTTTTGGATGTGAACTAGCTGACAAATATATTAGTTTTGCTAATGTTCCTATTAAGTTATAACAAATTATTTCTCAGTGTTCTCAGAATGTTCCAAACATTAAGTTTTTAAAATGTAGAAAAACTTTGTTGTTGTTGTTGTTTATGTGAACATTAAGGGGACCTTTCCTTTTACCATTTTGCAAACATTATTACGTTACTTTATTAACTTTATTATCTTATTACATCTAAATAAAATATTGCAGAATTAAAATATTCCCTTTTTTTAGTTCCTTTGTTTTTGTGCTAACGTTTTGAGAACATTAATAAAGATCAGAAAATCCTAAACAAATTGCATTAATGTTTGTTATTCCAGTTGTTTGAGAGAACCTTGCTAGAATGTTAACCAACATTATGAGAACGCTCCTTGTTAACTGAGATATTACTCTAATAAGCTATGGACATCTTTCATCGTGTTTCAGAGAATCCAGTCATTTTCAGCTTATTCATTTCTAAGCTGTCTTTATTTCAATCATTAAGCACCAGACCTCCACCATGTGGTAACTTCCTGAAAGATTCTCTGTTGACATCTCATTCCGATCACACTCTCTACACTCAACAATGTCTAAAACCTTAAATTACACTAGAGCTTTGGAATTTCAGTGCATATCCATAATGGCAATGTTTGCATGCTATTACACACGCAAGCCATCAAACAGCACAGTCAGTTGTCTATCAAATAACTGTCAATTCCACCATCCAATTTAATGTATCACTCTGAATTTTCTGTAACATTCAAAACTGAGTAAAAGTTCGGGGTTGATTTTTAATTATCTGGGTAAAAGCCTCTAAGCCATACTAGAGTTAAAACGCTATGCAATCCCAAGGTTGAAAGATAGAGGGCAGCCTTGCGACAAGAACAGTCCGGCTGTAAGCGATCCATCAGACTGTCCATCGTCAAACGTAAAATATGCACAGTATGATTAAATAGAATCTACATTCATTTTATAAATGCTTGCGTGTACTATTTCCACGTTCATAAAAAAGTGCCACTTTCTCAAACAAACAATCAAGCAAACAATTACAAACCACAGCAATGCATGCAAATATAGCAACTGTATATTTACTGAAACACTGGTGACTAATATATCTTTACTTATCTGTAGTGTGTAACATTGTCATTTCAGCAAAATAAAAAAAATAAAAAAAAATAAAAATCTCAAATATAAAAATCTCTCATTCAAACACACATGTCTTGGACACCCTGCAGTGGCTGCCATTTAAGCGGTGTAAATAATTGAGGAATAGCATTTGCCGTCATCCCCTCATGAGATGTGTCTATAAAAGAGCATCAGATCTTCTCTTTGAGAGGAGGAGTCTGATGTCGCAACACACTGAGCTAATCGATGGAGGAGGCAATGACTGCACCTTTTCAAGCGGTTTACAACATGGACTTCCTTTAAATACATCTCAAGTGTAATATGAGTAAGCAGTGCCATGCAAACACTGCTGATGTCATCTGACGGATATGATAAGTCATTTAGGTAATAATGTAGCCTATAAAAGCTAGTTATTCAAAAATAAAATAAACAAATAAATCGCATCAATTAAAAGTAGTTATTTTAATGTAAAATGTTAAACAAAGTTTGAAGCGAGTTGAAACTTTCCGATTTGTTATTGCTCCGAGTTAATTAAAGCTTCATGTCTGTAGAGTCGTTTTCAACATATCACACCTTGCAGCTATTCCTGGCGCTACGTCATGTTAGCTTAACCTTGCAAAGACACCCTGCAGCTAAGCTCGCAGTTGAAACAAAACAGAATTAGGTTACAAATGTCTAACATAGACGTGAGGGCAAACCGATACAGCAGACGCCGCCGGATTAGGGCCTGTTTTCATTTAATCAGGTTTGCAATAAAGCTCTGAATGTTCTGATTTTGTCACGAACAAACGATCCTTGTACAGATGTTTGTCTAGGAAAGCTTCTCACCTGTGCCCGAGTGAAATAACTTCCCTTCCCATGATCCTCTCTGCCGAGTCTCACTCGTGTAGGCTACAGTAGGATTATGGCATAATCAATAAATGCTGCTCACTGCTCCCCATTACCACAACAAAGTGCGGGTAATAATCTGACAGATGTTTTTACTTTATGTATATGCATACCTTTAAAAATGGTTAAAAAAAAGTTTTTTTTTTTTTTTAATGTCAGTAATTTTCATGACACGTCTTCTCCTCATGAAGAGGAAACAACTGTGTGAATACGTCAGAGGTGTGGGATTTTGGGAGGCTCAGAGTAAACAGGTTTTGTAATTGAATGTGTGAAGACTTCAGAAGGGTTTTTCCCCGCCTGTAATAGGATGACAGAAAAGAGTGAAAACCTGTTTTAGTTTGTGTGAAAGCCTATTCTGATATTTAAATATCACACACACACACACACACACACACACACACACACACACACACACACACACACACACACACACACACACACACACACACACACACACACAATGTAACAGACATAAAAAGAAATAAATATA
Source organism: Cyprinus carpio (assembly GCF_018340385.1). Classification (NCBI taxonomy): domain Eukaryota; kingdom Metazoa; phylum Chordata; class Actinopteri; order Cypriniformes; family Cyprinidae; genus Cyprinus; species Cyprinus carpio. The sequence goes on along the minus strand of NC_056590.1, from coordinate 16,219,235 downwards.
TCTCATTCTCTCATTCTGTTGCTGGTGGAAGACAATGTATATTTTGTGTTACATACACTTACACATACAAAAATAAATTAAAATTAAAAATTAAAAATTGGGATAAGCAAAACTGTTAAAGTTAAGTGATTGTCTTTTCAAAACAAAGCACATTTTGTATGCAGGTGACAGCTTCTTGCATCTGTGGGGTTTAATTCTGCTTCAGAAAAGGTATTTAATTATTTTTCATTCAGTTAATTACATTTCATGTTATAAAGTGTCATATCAAAAGACAGTTTTGGATACTAATGACTTCCACTGTATGGGGGGAAAAAGTAGATATTTTTCAAAATATCTCATTTTGTGTTCCAGACAAGAAAGAAGGTAATGCAGGTTTGGAACAGTGATGTAAATGTTGTAAATGGTAACAGAGTTTTCCATTTTGCAGTCTAGGGTTACAAAACTAAATAGGTTCGTTTTTGACTTCATGTTGACTTTTTTGTGAAACAACTGAATCTACTGAAAAATAAATAATAATAAAATAAAATAAAATAAAAGCGTTATTATCATGTATTTTAAGAACTACGAAGCCGTTATAGTCATCAGCTGTTAAGGTTGATTCCTGCAGACAGGAAAGCAGAAGGTGTATATGCTAAATGTCATCACCTATGGCTGTTGCTCCCTCTGGACCATCTTGTCAAGCAGTCAAGACTCCTTCCTGATGTCTTTACAGAGCAGACGGGAACGGCACACACTTTATCAACCAGTCATCAATCTTTCATCTGCCTCTTATCTATAATTAATGCCTTTACACAGCGGTCGGTTGTGGGGTCCACAGGTGTGTGTGTGTGCGCTGAAGTATAACAAACAGCCAGTTTATGTGTCCAAATGTGTCAATATCGATGTCGACACAGTGACTCTAGCAGACCCGCGCAGGTTCCTGACTTCTGCAGGAGGAATAAATCCAGATGCTTTCCCAGAATATATTACACAGGAAATAAGAGTAGACCTCTGCTCTCTCTTGGACTTCAGATGTCTTTGTGCCTCTAATGGAGGAGCTTTCCTCTGATATGATTGAAGACAGAAGAGCTCTCCTGGCGCTCCTTTCCCCCGCCCCCCCGAGCCAGCATCTCAAAGGGAAGGAATAGATTATCCCCCTCGCTGAACCCCACCAAGTCAGACAGCCAGTGCAGGACATTATCATGTCAAAATATGGCATCACTTAATTTCCATGGCAACCTCATGTCAGTAGATCTCTGTGCTGCATGGCGAATTTCAACATCCTTTGGCATTAAATATATGGCCAACTCCATTACCTCAACTGACAGTACACACCACCGGCATTCCTCAAAGTTTTTCCGAATGCGTCCCTGTTTAGAGTGGTGGATTCCAGAGGTCACATTTGTTATAGTTAATAATGATTGTAGAGTGGTGCTGAGGCTGCTTTAGCCCCAGTGGGGTCAGGCCAGAGTGATTGACACAGGGATGTGTATTATTTTCACATGAGTGGATTTGCAGTGGAGGGAAAGGTTAAGGAATAATGCATCAGAGCACTTTAATCTGGTTAGGCTAATCTCAGTCCCCACTGCTGAGCTCTGAGAGAGAGAAAGAAAGAGGGATGCTGGGGGAGATGCTTAGGAGCGCTCAGGAAAGGGAATGTCAGATGGAGACCCTCAAGTTCAACGATATATGAATCTGAATGAACGGCACACATGAGCCGTTCTGGAGGACTGACTGTAAATGTGTGTGACAGTGTGTGTAAAAAACGTCATTAAACACCTGAAGGAAATGCATATAACAAGGTGTCTGATATTAACTGTTAACTGAACATTGTTCTCAGCTTTTTGCATTTTTTATAATAATTATTTATAAACTCTCCCTCTCTATATATATAATATAAAATTCTCATTTAGCAATAATGAAATCTTAGTATACAATTTAAATTACATATTAAATTAATAGATTATTTGGTTTGTTGTAGTTCTTTTAATTAGTAAAATTTTTTGTGGGCAACTTTTTTTTTTTAAATTAGTTTATTATGCAATATACAATAACGTATATTCAATTCAATTACATTAATTAAAAATAATTATATTACAGAAATATATATATATATATATATATATATATATATATATATATATATATATATATATATATATATATATATATATATATATATATATAATATAGTATTTTAATTAAATATCACCTGATCATATTGTGGTGAGATTAACACATAAGGTAGGTCTGTGTTTTAAACTCTAGATTTAAACTAAATTAAAACTGTTGCTGTGGGAATTTGCACTGAAACTGAGTCTTCCCCTGTCTGCTAGGGAGAATAAGACGGATCATTGCCTTTTCACAGACAAATACAGCAAAATGGAGTTCATATCTGCATCTATATTTACTATACAGATATGGAAATGAATATCAGGGAAGACAGATTGAAAAGAGTCTGACTTGGAAATGAGAGTGAGATTTTTCATTACCGTCACAGAGAACCTCATGTGAGACTGACTCCATCATTTGAATGTGATTGGTTATGCGCTGAGGGGGAAAAGCACATTAGGTATGGGGCTTTCCTCTTATTTTTTATTTATTTTTTAACTCCTGAGACCTGAACCTTGAGTTTTTAACAATGAAGAAAGCTAACACACACACACACACAAAATACACACATATAAAAATAAACATATTTGTGGCAGTGCTGTGTCTGTGAAGTTGTGGTCTAAATACTCTAAATAGCCTACAACACTTGCAAATACCTAAGCTATTTCCTTCCGGTGTTTTCAAACTTCAAAAGGCAAATACATTACCCTGGATAGATGATGGTTTGAGCTACTGGTTCCAGTATACACAAACATCTCATGTGTTGATTCGTCTGGCTACGGTTAGTTTGTCACAGGCTTTTAATTTGATACAAGAGCCAATTAAAATTGGTCCAGAGACATTAAGGTCAAATGGTAACCCGCAGGGTCGTTGCCATGGAAATTATAAACAGCTGCTCTTCCATAATGCAAAATGAAACCCGGCGTAATTGCTGGGAATGAGAAATCGTATCCGATTATCAGTCAAATTGATTTATGCCTGCCACTACTGTACGTTATGCACCTTTAAACCAGTCCACGACTTAATAAAAAGGGTCAGATACAAAATTAAACTAAACACTTAAATTCTATTGCATAAAAAGGAAATTACCTGCTAATAAATCTTGAGTGCACCTCTGCACGCTGCTTTCTGAAAGCTGAGAAAGAGACGAAAGCTAGGTTGGCAGGACTAGAAACAGGATGGGTGTCAAGCACAGTTTTGATATTCCACACCACACTCTTTAGCATCTGTGTCCGCTAATGAGCTGATTTCTGTACTGTTTTATCCAGTCTCCCAGGATAGGCCATTAGCATCTCCAAAGAGAGAGAGAGAGAGAGAGAGAGAGAGGCAGCTTTAGTTATATTAAAAGCAATAGCGCGCTATTGATGGCCACAGCCAATAGCAGGGTAGCACTAACACTCTCCCGGCTAAAAGCCTACGCTAATAGGTCCCTTATTGCAGCGGGACGGCAACAAGGTGGAAAAGGAGGCGAGAGGTTAATTTGGTCCTGCCCAGGTGAACCAACCAGTCAACCCTCGCAGATTTCTCTTTCCCCTCCTCTCTACTCCAAACACTTAATGATTATTAACATGCTTCAAACGCTTAAGGAGCGCCGGGAGTCTCTCTCATACTCTCTCTCTCCTCCTCCTCTTTGGCGCAATGGAGCGCGAGGGGGAAATCATTATGCTAATGAGCCTGCCGCCGCTGTTTTTATTTCCTATAATCACCCTCATCTCCGTGGCGATCTTCAGGGACGAGAGATGGTACACACACACACACAATCGTTCCGAGCTTTATAAATATTTCCCCTTTTTCTCGCCACATTTTTTTTCTTTTTCAAAGGAAGGACAAAGGCGCTTGTGTGTTTGAGGCCCTGTGTCTGCGCGGGAGAGAGTTAGGAATAGGGAAATGAATCCAATGCCACCGAGTAACTCTCTGTTAGCTTTGTCTGTGTCGTCTTTTTTATTATTTTATTTTCTTTTTTTTTTCAATAATACACATGATCAAATAGACTCAGATGGTGCATCTTCAACCATTTTTATTTGGACTAATTACAGATAGCCTAAATATGTCTGAAATGGCTATTCAGGTGAATCTGGAATTACGTCAATGGTAATTAGCATCTGCTTGACTTTCAACAGTGTTAAGACACGTCACGTTTAGATTGTTCAATGAACTTTCGTGGAATTTTCATTTAAAAGAAAGAATTCACGTGTTTGTTTTGAAAGTGACTTAATATTCTTCTATCCACCTTTTTCTTCAATGCGGAAGTGAGCCTATGGGCGAGACTTCCGGTTCATTAGCTGCTATAAGGAGAAGAATAAAAACAAGCATTAACATAATTAAGATAATACATTAAAATTAAATGGTAAGACACCAATTTTCAAAAACAAAAATAAAAAGGTAAGACACACAAATTTTCAATATCAAGCAGCAAAACGTATTGTACAGCTAAAAATAGCTGGATGCAGACGAGACCGGAAACCAGACCCATGGAATTTATAAATGGCCGCACACATTTTTACACCAAGAAAATGGTGGATAGGCTACTGTCAATAGGTAATTCACCTTTTTGCCCGTGAAATTTTACTGTGCTCTCACTAACGTCACTGCTCTTTAACCATTGCTTTATTCAAAAAAGATTGGGTTGTTTTAGGCGAGCCGCTAAATGCGCTGAGCTCTTCACCAGCTCTCGGGCTAATTCAGATCCCTCTAGAGCTACACTAATGAGGGGATAATAGCCCCTGTGAAATGTAAATAAAACTCAAATCCCCTCGCAGGGGGAGAGGAGGGGCCAGATGGAGCGACTGTGATGCTTGGGAAGCGTTTCCTCTCTCTCTTTTTCTTCACTCGGTTCATCCTTCACTCTTATACATTGCGTCTTCTCACTCCATTATCATCCTGCTGAAATTTTAGTGAGCGAGGGAAATTGTATGCATTTGGTTTGCTCGCAACTTATTTCACGCACTTTTCCCTCAGGACGTGGGGGAATCTGGTAACGTTACCTCTAAGGATACTGTTGATAAACAGACGCTACAGGGAAGACCCAATCCCTTCAATTGATTTTTTTAAACACATTATTCATACATCCGGACTGGCTCAAGGGTGAGATAGGCTGACAGAGGCATTTGAAGTAAGCTGAATTGATAGGAGCGGGGGACCCGCAGTAATGTATTATGCATTATAGACAATGATCAGCCATTACAAATCACCTAAGGGCAGGCAATAGATTGAGTTCTCTGGAATATCTGATAAAGCGCTGCTTTGAGGAGAACAAACACACACTGAATGGATTTACCATCATTCAGAGCTTTAGATCGAGCTCAGAATGCATCGCTACCTGCAGGGCAAAAAAATGCTGTTGCCTTCCTCCTTTAAAAATAAACAGTATAAGCAACTTGTATGGGTCTCTCAGTCAAGGTCTTACTTTGCAACGGAGCTGCTGTTGACAGGGGGCATTTTAGTTTCAGTACAAAGCACATAAAACAAAAGATTGCGTACAGATGTACCTGACTTTGACTGGTGGACATCTTTGTAAATTGATTGCCACTGAAGTGCAGCACTTCTGTAGGGGGAATAAAAAAAAAGAAGAAGAAAAAAGAAACGGGAAATCACAATTCTCGAAGTGAATGGCAGAAATGCCAATTCAAGTGATACATTAGTAATTTAGCGAGCTCACAGGCTCTTGTTAAGCCACGGGCTCAGTATAAATCCTTCAGAGCATTCGTTCCGACAGAGATGGAGGCGTTTCCACATCGTTAGTGGCAGGGCAGAAAGCTGAGAGCCCCGTCGAGTTGCTCTCTCACACACACTTTTCCATCAGGCACAGATGGGGAAACATTTCCCTCATCGAGCCACGAGCAACCTGTTTGTTTCCAGGTGGAATTCTTCCACTGAGACTATCCGGATAGCACAGCCGTTTACCTTTCTGTTCATGCGAAACACTGCAGATGATGCCAAGACTACTTATCTAGACTACTGTGATGTGTAGTACCACTTATTTTTAATGCATTCCCATGCATTTGTTGTTAATCTTATGCACAGGCTATAAAAATTTAAGATACTTTTTGTTAGAGGATATGACTTTCTCTTTTGCTTGCAGAGTAAAAAGATATTAAAAAGACAAATTGTTCACAAAAATAAATAAATAAATAAATCAGAAAATGCTGCAAGCATTATGGCGGTATGCAAAAAAAATAAATAATGTAAAAGTAAAACAGCCTCAAAATAAAATGAACAGATATGCCCAGAATGAGTAATGCCTACCAGTTAAACAATACAATTGTTTTCAGCTGTATGATCATTATTACTTGCTCTCTGCAGAGCCAATTTACTATTAAGAGCAGAGGTAGCCTTGGGGCTCTGAACAAGATACTCAAGTAAAATCAAATAAGAAACTTTATTCTATGAACTATGAATCATATTGTATACATGTGCGAGAAAGAGAGGGAGAGGGCATTCTGTGATTTCACAATGTTTGCTCAAATATAGAGAAAATATCCTGAGCAGAGAAATATTTAACAGGAGTTTTTCTATACTAATATTATTTTGTCCTATATAAATTTGTTTTAAATACAATAAACATGCAATTCATACGGACAGTACAGTGACTTGAAAACACCACTTCTATGATGTTTTTTTTTTTTAATTCCTTTTTATAAGTAATGCCAGGGTGACAGAACTGTTCTGATATCATATTGAAGAAAAAAAAAACTATTTAAAAATGTAATTTCTTAAAAATAAAATTTTTTAGGGAGGTTTTTTTTTTTTTTTATGGGTGCTTCACTACTTAATGTGTGAAAAAACTTTAGTCCACCAAATTAAAATTATGAGGTGCAACCAACATGCAGAGAAAAAAAAAGAAGAAAAAAAAAACATAAGACAAAACATTGTATAATATCACATAATTTGACATTTTATGGCGAGGTTTGTTCAGCTTGTCAGATTTCATGTGGAGATACTCCACAAAAATGCTATGATAATCATGAATAATACTTTATAGTCATACTTTATGAATTATATTATAAACCTTCTTTAAAAATAATAATTAAAGATGTGAACACTCACATGCATTCAATATGTATTAAAATGTAATAAAAGTTAATATGATTAAAAAATAAAAATTAAAAAATATGTGAGAAATAAAGAATAGTTTTAAGATACAAATGGCACATTCAGTTTATCTTTTCTTTATCATGGACACATGATAAAAACATGCACACACTGTACAACAACCATCCGTAATGATAACCCCAACTAAATTCTGAGATATTCTGCCCTAAACCGATGCCGCACCCCACAGGTTGTGTGTTTCTTAAACCGATACCCCAAACTGAATGTGTGTAGATTACCATGGCTTCCTGTATAATAACCCCTGATTTTGCAAACCTCTGAGTCAAGCATAGACTAAACGGCTGAAACGTTTGCTTATAGCCGTGTAATCATTACTTCTGTGATTCTACATCCCATCCATTGTGAACGGGGTGGAGTAAAGGACGCTAGTTACAACTCTCAAAATTAAAGGCGAAACATTCTCCTTCTAATCTACGTAAAACATAGAATTAACCAAAAACATTTTGATCATAAGTTTGCAAGGAGGGAAGAACCCATACAAGACGTATGACCTCAAAGCCGGTGGATAATAATGACTAAAACTTTGCAGACAGCCAAAATATTGTAAGTACATCAAACAGTAATTTTGCAGAGGTTCATCTCAGACAAAGACTTGGGAAATGCCAAACTAGGTGATCGTTCTGTGTCAAATGCAAACAAAAAAGAACAACCCAGCCACTGAGTCCGAGACGTGCCATTCAGCCGTATTAAGGGATCACCTCTTTTCTTTCTTTTATCTAATAGTAGGGATTTCTAGGAGCCTAAGACATTGTCTTTGGTAGAGGTTAGCAGACTGGCAGGCACCCACAGTACAGTAGCTGTGTCTTTAAGGAGACATATGAAGAATGCAGAGAGAGTGCTTTGAAACACACCCTGTCATCGTGCAATGAATGCCGAGTGTTTAGATAGCACCACACCGCCCTGTTTGACTGCGCCGCGGATGATCGGAAATACCAGGTTCAAAATGTTTCCATTTGATATTCGGAGCAGGGAAGATTACCCGGGATATGTGCTGTCAAAAAGACAAAATGCCAAAAAAGTTGCAATGCTTTTGCCATGCCGTGATATTAGCTTTGGTTGTTGTGGTATGTTGTGGTGTATGGAGCCTAATGAAACTCCTTCCTCAAAGCAGATGTTCTACAAGAAAAGCCCAGAGTGAAGTTTCGACTTCTCTTTTGTAATGCAACCGGCTGAGACACTCTCCACTCATTAGCTAAAAAGTATACGAATTTTCAAAAGTTATCAAAGAATGAAATTAAATATGACTTTCTTCTAAACGAGGCTTCATTTACAGCACTCTTTGTTTACTTCGTAATTGTTTCTCAGAGGAATTCTGCTTAATGAGTTGTTTGTGCACGTTAGGCTATAAATATGTGCTGCTGTTTAAAACATAATAATTCACACTAAATAACCATAAAATGGCTTGTATTTGTTGGTAATTTAGACCAAAAACGAGGTTTGGACTAAAAGACAATGCCTCATTAAAAGTACAAATAATACTGAATAAATGTAAAAGAAATGAGAGAAAAGAAGAGAAAAGAAAAAGACTTGAAGATAACACACAGGATCTTTCAGACATAGTGGTCAATTCTTTTTTTATCTATTTCCATTTTATGAATATTTTAATGTTAAATTACCAGGTGCACTAGAGAGATTTCTGCACACTGTTGCACTGGATGTGACATGCTGCAGAATAAATAAATAAAATAAACAAATAAATAAATGCAACTGTATATATATATATATATATATTATATATATATATATATATATATATATATATATATATCTATATATATATATATATATATATACATATCATTTTGCTATCAAAGATAGAAAGACTTTTAGACTGCTAGTGCAAAATGAATATAAAAAAAAAATTGTAATATTAATGATTAAAATAATTTATAGTTTTATACTACTCAATGCACACAATGGACATGTGCAATGCATTGTAAACCAGTAATTGTTTTCACAAAAATTAAACAATTTGATTGAGACACTAAACCAATATGTGCATTTCAACACAATTTAGACGAACCCCCTTAAAAAAATGGTGGTCACTAAGAGAAAACACCCCAAAATTGACCTTTGACCTCAAGCCTATTAATTCAAATGCAAGTAAATTTTAGCTTGTTGGTTTGTTATCCTTCATTGTCAATATACATTTACATCTAAATTAAATTCTGTCTCTGTACAACCTAAATCTGAAGAAGAAAAAGAAGTGACCAAAACTGAATGTTTGGAGCAAGAACTTAAGGAGTGATCTGGATTAAATGTGCTAAATATGTTTCTGCAAAAAAAATATATATATTTTGCAATGTCAACCTCTTGCTCTTATAACAAGAAACATCCCTCTGACCCACATCATCCCATCTTCAGATAAAGAGCTGAGGCTCCCTAAGACTGAAATCCTAGAATCACCCCTGCTCTAGATCTTTATTACACACACACACATACAGCGTGTACAGCGATGTCCATTTTAAAACATGTTTCTTCTTTAATTTTTACTTTTTTATGTTTTTTCCTCTCCTATCTCCTATCTCCTATCTCTCCTATCACAAACACAACACCTCAAAATATACACATAATCTGTCTAGACGTTCAGCGCTGGAGATGACATCATTCCCACATTCCCGCTCTCAGAGTGTGTGTTGATACGATGGCCGGTGAGTGTATTTATTCTGCTCTACTCACTCAATCCCCTCATGGCTCATTAGTGTGTGTGTTGTAGGAAAGGACACTGATGTGACGATGGGGGGTCAGAAACACATGGACAGGGTAACAAGTGCCTCTCCAGGAACCTGCTCCACAAAGCTAACTGCTCTTTAATTAGCCACACACACACACTCCTATGGGCATTGTGTATCTGCGCAAGACTAAATAATGTCTGATTATTTACCCACCCAAAGCATTTTCTTGATAAACTACTAACATTTTCCACTGTTTTTCTTCTATGACTGCAGCACAACCACATTCAAAGGGGTTTCTTATAGTGAGTGTTGTTATAGAATGATGCTGTTTGATTACAGACTGTGCTAGCCTGGATTTATTTTGAACAGTAGAACCGTTCTCATCTGGAAATTCCTACAGAGCTCAGTGTCATGTGCCATTTACTGTCAGATGTAAACTACATCTGTTCGTTCCTGTCCTTAGTCCATCCTGCAAGAACACTCAGAGGCAGAGAGAGAGAGATTGAGGAATGTTTGGGTTTGCACGGCCGATTTGACCAGTATAATTCATCATCCGGGTGTATATTACACTGCAGTCAACAGAGCCATTGCACAGTACAGGATGACTTTAGCTGGCTTTAGCTAGAGAGATGGTATACACTTCCGAAAACTGATTTCAGCTGTGAATTAAAACAATTTTAAACTCAGAAACTCAAATTTTAATACTGTTTTAATATTTACATACTGTAATACTTTGTATTTTGTATTCGGTCCAGGGTTCGGCTATTTGTACTCTTGTATTATGTTCTATTAAAAAAGTAAGCAAGCAAGTAAGTATAAATAAATACATTTTAACATCCATTTAGCATTAATTGGTATATTTGTGGCATGTTTGGTTAAACAAAATGTATGTTTTACATGTTTTATGTCAAGACCAATATTAACCCTTCAGTGCACTGAGAATATGTAAAACAATCTTAATGTTTCTTTTTTAAAACATAATATTTTCTGTGTATCTGTCCACTGAAATAGAAGAAAATAATACATATTCCAGAGGAATGTGGTGCACCACTTTCATAAGTCATTTTGAATTAATTTTGTCATAAATAATAATAATAAGAAGAAGAAGAATGATAATAAATACTACAACATATGAAAAGGACAGTCATATAACATTATGGGTAAGGGTCAAAGGTCATAGTTTATGCTGGTTTAAATATAATATCACAGCCTGAATGATTAGAAGTGACTCTAAAAGAAAAGACTCTAAGAATACACCACACCATACATCAGAAGGTTAAATACATGTAGAATAAATAATGGAATAGAATAAATGATGTAGTTTCCCTAAAAATATAAAGCAGCACAGCTGTTTTCAACACTGATAATAATCAGAAATGTTTCTTGAGCAGCAAATCAGCATAGACTGATTTCTGAAGGATCATGTGACACTGAAGACTGGAGTAATGATGTTGAAAATTCAGCTTTGCATCACAGGAATGTATTACATTTTAAAATGTTTTAAAACAGAAGACAGCTATTTTAAATTGTAATAATATTTCAAAATATGACTGTTTTCCATGTACCACAGTGTTAAATACATGTCGAATATATATATATATATATATATATATATATATATATATATATATGCTGATAGATTTTCATGTTTTCATGTTTCTTATTGATACAAAAAATAACTAAAATAAAATAAACCTGTTACAAGTCAAGTCAAGACCTAATGTGTAGCTTGGTGTGTTCCTCTAGGCTTGAGTGTATTGGTATCTATCATCACTCCAATCAATAAACCTAATCTGTCTAAAAACTATCAAACAGCTCAGCCTTTCAGACTCTACCACTTCACTGCAACAAGCACCATTTCAAATGTCCCTGGAGTCAAAAAGCATTAGCATCATTATTTTAGAATTAGCAGGATTTGATAATTCTGGATGCTTAAGGAGGGTTTATGTTAGCTCTGAACTGCATCGACTTTAAAACACATTCTCTCTAAGCAGCTTTCTTAAATATTTGACCTCTGCATGATTAGGTCTTATAATACCCCAGCCTCTTTCTGCCAGGCCAACCTGAGGCCTGAAAGAGCCTCTTGTTTGATGTGTTTGTGTGGATCTCTGCAGGCCACAGGGTTAATAAGATAGTGATGATGGCAGCCAGGCACTGTTGACCTCCACCAATATCAGTATTATGCTGGGTTGAACCTGAGAAGAGGAAGGTCTCAATCAATCGAAATATTATTACGCCTCCTACCTGTCCACCAGTATTTAAAGAAAGCATCCGGTACTGAGTGAGAACGCTGGCATGTGTCAAGAGTAACTGGATCGTCTTTTACTGCAGAACAGATAAAGCCGAGTGTTTGAGCTGGATTAGCGCAAAAGGCCGTGACTAGATGAAGGCTGTTGATTGGCTGCCAGCACTATGTCAACAGTGAAGTCTTTAATAACAAGTTCCTATGCTGTGGGAGAGGTCATAAATGGCACTGGTAATAATAGTATTGTAATACTTTCCACAAATAAATGAACACTATTCCACCTACAATATTCTGCTATAAAGATAGAACATTGTACGTAGATATTGTATATTGTATTATTTTATCCAAAAAATATTTAAAAACCTCCAAAACTTCTGAGATAAAGTTCACATTCATATTAGAAATATGAGCAATATACTCAGTAAGATTAAAGAGTTTTATTTTTATTTTAAAAGTAAAAACATTTTCATTTATTTACATTTGTAAGAGTATATACAACCTTTCAAAAGTTTGTATTTACATTTGTGTGAGTATATACAACCTTTCAAAAGTTTGGGGTAAATAAGTAGGTGCATTTATTTGTTTGTTTGTTTATAAATGAAAGAAGTCAATACTTTTATTCGGCAAGGACACATTTTAAGTTAAAGTGACTTTTAAATTGTTAATAATAATAATAATAATAATAATAATAATAATAATAATAATAATAATAATAAATGCTGCTATGTTGAACTTATTCAATAGAATCCATTTCAACATATTCAAAGAATACAGAAAAAAATATATATATTCAGATTTCCACAAAAATATTGAGCAGCACAACTGTTTTCAAAATTGATAATAATAAGAAATTTCTTAAGCAAATTAGCATATTAGAATGATTTCTGAAAGATAATGTGACACAGAAGACTGGAATAAATTAAATTTTAAAATATATTTAAAAAGAACATAGTTATTTTAAATTGTAAAAATATTTTGCAATATTCCTGTTTTCACTGTATTTTTGTACAAATAAATGGCGACTTCTTTAAAAATCCTTTTTACTGTTCTTTAAAAAAAAAAAATCAGAACCCAGAATTTTGAAAGATAGTGTGTGTATATTTTTATTATATTTATGAGCACAGATTTAGACATTGTAGAGATCTCTTCTATATATATATATATATATATATATATATATATATATATATATATATATATATATATAGAAACCCGAGCAAAAAAAAATAAAAATATATGAGCACAGATTTAGACATTGTAGAGATCTCTTCTGAAACCCGAGGAGACACATATAAGATTACCATTTACTTTAAATTTCTTATTCTGTGATGTCTAGGAGAAACAAATCCAACATAAAAGAGATCTAATTTATGACTTCTCTTTTCTATGGGATGTCAGCCCTCTGTTTGTAGTAAATAGATAATTAGTTTCCTTTTAGAGCATCAAGGTGAACTTGCGTTTACCTATATATGACCCTAAAGTTGTTAAAGCCATTCCGCCCATCCACCGATCAAACTACAGCTGTAACCATTACAGATTGGTCACTTCCCACTCACATTAAGCCTAAACTTTAACCACTCCAGAAGAATAGGTACATTGCTTTTGTTCTCACTGTAATCAGGGTCCTATTCAGTTAATATTATGCAAAAAGCTTGACCCTTTCATGCCTTCCCCCTCTGCCCTGAATCCCAGCCCTGAAACAACGCCAAAGCCAAAGTCTCCCCAATTACTGATGATAATTGCCATGTAATGAAGTTAAGCATTTGTGGGATTTACAAGCTAACAGTGACTATGTTTCTGTTCCTCTAGCTCTCTCTCTTTCTCACCCTATATCATTCTGAATGAGCTCCACCCATTCTCTCCAAAACAAAAGAGACACAGATAATATGCAGCCGCTTGTTAATGTCTTCACCGCAATCTTGTTTTACTTTCCAGCCCTCTTTTAATTTTGCTGTAATTTCTTTCATTGCTTTCACCTCCTCTAAAAGCATCACAATCTCCATCTTTCTCAGGTTTGGGAGTTGAGACTGAATGGCCAATCTCTTTTTTCAGCCACCCAATAAGTTGTTAGACACTCCCGCCATTTAATAGTGTCTAATGATTACTTCTTACACAATCAGGACAATACGGACAAACACAAAATTGCCCAGGGGTGCCGAATTTGCCTGTGCTCACCAGTGAATCTCATAGCAACAGGTTGAATGGGAGGTGAATTTGAAGCAAATTGAGAGGATGCGACCTTAAAGAAAGCGTTTGCTTTCTCACACTGACACTCTGTGATGGAGTGCCAAGTCACGGACCATGCTACTGTACCCCTGAAACCTCTGACCCCAAGCCAAGCTCCCGGTGACCCCAACACAGTAGCCGAGGCAAACCTTTGACCTCTCTGTGGTGCACTCAGCGTCTCGACAAACAGCACCATGCAGACTGTGATGCCGCTGGACAAAGGGAATGAACTGAATAGACTGCAAATGGACAGATCTTCACAAATGACAGGTCAACAATGTGTCTGTGAGCTTTGATCTATTCCCACTAGCAGTGTGAGAAGAGAGACAGAAGAAAGAATCGGTGACAGATGAATAAGGGCTTATATATGTATAAAAGACATCCATCATGCGTTGCTTATTTCTCAACATGCTTAACACGCCATTATGGTGCATTTACTTTTTAAAAAATGCAGCAGATATTTCAAATATTTCAAAAAGAAATGAAATAAATGACCAATATTTCAAAACATATTTACCACACATATTAAATGAATATTAAAATTTTTACATTTTATAAAGGAGATATAAGTTATGCTTTCTAAGTAGTTGCTAGGTAGTTGTTACGGTGTTCTAAGAGGTTGTGAAGGGCTGTCTAGGTAGTTGTTAAGATTATCAAATATGTTTTGAAAGTTTTCAGGTCACAAGCAGTAGTTGCTAGGTAGTTGTTACGGTGTTCTAAGAGGTTGTGAAGGGTTTTAGGTCACAAGGAGATTATTACTTTTGTTTGGTAAGTGTTCTGGGTGGTAGCTAAGGAATTTAAGGTGTTCTGGGTGGTTGTGTGAGGTGTTACAGTGTTATGGATGTTTTTGTTGTTGTTGTTTTTTCTGATTGGTGTTGTTGGTTAAGTGGGTGATCTTAGTGTTCTGGTGGTTGCTAAGGGGTTGATATGTTGTTTTGGTTGGTTATTAGGGTGTTGATTGCTAAGGGTTTTAGGGTGTTCTGGTGGTTGCTAGGGGTTGATATGTTGTTTTGGTCAGTTATTATGGTGTTTTGAGTGATTGTTAAGGGTTTTTAGGTTGTTCTGGATGACTTCTATGGAACGCTTTCAAGCCCGGTAACCTCCAGAAGTGGAAGCTTCCTCTGCAGAAGGTGGCCCGGCGGAGAAGCTCTCACTGTCACCCTCAAATCTCCCAGAGTGCTAGCTGGCGATCCTCTGCTCTTGGCAGAGAAACCGGGACGGGTAGCGGCAGAGCTCCCCTTAAGGAAGGAGAGACGCAATCGTAGTGATGCCATGGACATGCATCCACAGAAGACGCATGACCCATCCACCAACGCCGCTTCAGCGTGCTGATGTCCAGACACTGAAGACAGTGATCGTGGACATCGGCAGAGGACAGGAAACAACTGCTTCCAGAAGGACACGGATGAAACGCCATCTTGAAAAAGATGTGAATCATCCATGATTTGCTCTTTTATAAGAAAAACTGCTCTTTCATTAGAAGCACCCAGGGGAATCACTGCTGCAGGGACACCATTGTCCTGCACTGTGACGCCAACCAGGAACAGCTCCTCTTCAACACAAAGGTGAATGGCTTTGTAGTGAACGTTTTTAGACATAAACCACTCAGCTCCGAAGCAAAAATCTAATGAGTCGCCTTATATACCCATGTTCACGGGGAGTGGCACAGCATGCAAAATCCACTTGCCAGAGAAAATTGGGCTCCCAAGTTAGACCCCTAATGTCGTCACGACATAACTTGTAGTGACTGACAAATAGGGAACTATGTACAGAAAAAAGAAAAAGAAAAAAAAAAAACAATTCCTGCCAAAGTTTAATATTTAAAATGAAAGGTTTTGTAATAGTAATAGGAAATTACTAAAAAATTTTGTTCCTAAAAAGGAACATGGTATATATATATGGGATAACATGACATGAAATATTGGTCATGCCCTCACATACTGCAGAACTAGATCATGAGTGGATGAAGTGGTTTAGGAGGTGCTGTTTTAGTGGTGGGAGAAGAGGAGGTGATAATGTGCTGAACTTCAGACAGACCTGCTGAGCTCTTCCCTCTAGAAGCCCTGAGGGCAGTAAATGTGGTAGACCCTCCACTCACTGACACAAATGTGTGTGTTTGCACAGTTTAAACACAGCGTCATTCTATTCCTCAGAGACAGACTCTCTACACACTGCCAAAAAGCCAACGGCAGCAATTAGATAGAGCTGTTTTACGATGTGCCAGAGAGAGAGAGAGAGAGAGAGAGGCCTGTGTGGTGAGACATTGGGAAAAGAATAAGAATAAGAGGAAGAGAAAACAAAGCAGGAATGGAAATGGCCTGTCGAAATCAAACAAATGATTGGTCAGACTTGAGACAGCAGTATGAAGATGGGATATTGATGCAGGTTCAACAAAAATTGTCTATATTAAATATAATCTAAAATATTAAAATATAAAAAGAATATGTAATAATATAAAAACAATAAATACATTATATTTTTACATTACACACACACACACACAAATATATATGTAATTATATTTATATATTTTTGAAATAAATAGACAGATACAAATATTACTGCTATATAAAGAATATTTTATTGTTGTTGTTGTATATAAATAAAGTCTTCAAATAATTACATTTCCGTCTTTTCCTAACATAAAGCAATTGCTTGGTTTAAGATGACTTGGAATAAAATGCACATGGACTACTTTGAACATCATGTTTTTAAGTGTCCATATATATTTTAAGGTAGTATTAGACAAGGGTCTCACTCACTTGACTTGGTCTACAGTTTCCTAAATTAGATCGAATGAGGAAAAGAAAAAGGCTGAGAGAAAGAGTGAGATGAGACTCCCTCCTTCGTTAGCAGTTCCACACCAGCTGGGCACCACACAGGGCACTTTACTGGGACAGATGGCAGCGTCACCCACACTGCTGCCTCATTCCAACCTGTGCTGGCAGAAATGCTGCCAGCCAACCGGGCGGAAATCATTAACATTGGAGGGAGACTGTCCTACTAGGCACTCAGAGCAGGGCTGGGCAGAGAAAGGAGAGAGGGAGAGCGGTGCCCCTTAAAGTGACCTACACTGAGACAATCTGTCACGACTTAAGTAATTATCCAGATTTTTATACATGTATGTAAGGAATGAGAGAATGAATACAAATAGAGCTGTCATTATTCAAGAGAACAGTATCAGTATGAGCCAAAGCTGAAACGGCCCTACACATCTTTGGTTTTCTGGATTTGGAGAGTAAAAGAGCAGCTCTTTCCTCAAACATTTGTACTCTTGCTTCATTTCTCTGCTACATTGCATAACTCTCTCATTCGGTATTAAATGTATGACTTTCCTGGACAGTGGACTATCTATCTATTTATTATTATTTTATTGGCTTTTTTTAGGTGACCCATGTCAGTTGGGTGAGAAAACAAATCTCTGGTTATCTCTTTGCATCACAGAGGTGTTGCCATTGGCCAAATATTTGCTAAAACAGCAGCTAACACAGGCCTCCTTAATTAAGCTTCATTACACTGCCTTCCAAGAGTTAATCTGACTCTGAGTGTGTGTTTTACGTAGTGTATTTACAAATGTGCGTTAAATTTAGAAAAAGTTTGTTTAAGTGACATCTGGAGAAGGCCTCAGCTGAAATGTTGTCGTTTCCCCACAGATCTATTAATTTAACAATATAAAATACATTAAAAATGCAATTCATATGACCTGAATGATAGTTCATATGATTTTACTTCTTTCCCAGCTAACAAAAAGGTGTTCTAAAAAAAAAACGTTAATTTTAGTTTCAAATAAGTTAAAAAAAAACAACAACATTATTTCTGAATGTTCTCTGAACTTTCAAAACATCCATTTCTTTAAAATATTTT
Source organism: Cyprinus carpio (assembly GCF_018340385.1). NCBI lineage: Eukaryota > Metazoa > Chordata > Actinopteri > Cypriniformes > Cyprinidae > Cyprinus > Cyprinus carpio. The sequence goes on along the minus strand of NC_056590.1, from coordinate 16,201,022 downwards.
TTATATTTTCTCTTGATTATGCAAAATGTTAAGGTAACATTCCATAGTATTATTGTGCAAACATCTTGGGAATGTTAGTTAAATTAAATTAATTAAAAAATCAAATAAAATAAATAAACAATTAACAATATAAAAAAATTAATAAAATGTTAGATATATATATATATTTTTAAATGTTAGATGAACATCCAAACTAAAACGCTTCAGGAGAAGTAGTTCTATGAATCATGTATAAATAATGTTTTTGTGCTAACATTTTGAAAGCATTATGAAAATCCAGAGAACTTTGAATGGAAATTCTATTAATGTTACTAGAAGAACATTCATAACTTTTGGAGAACCTTGCCAGAATGTTAGCCAATATTCTGAGAATGTTCCCTATTTTCTGGGATGAAACCTGTTTTTAATATCTGAATTAAAATTCTAAATTAACATTTTTGATATTTTCTGGGAAATAAAGTCAAAAATTTGCCTGGGTGATGGGGTTCTGATATCATAGTGAAGAAAAAAACTTAACATTTATGAGTCATCTAATGCAACTTCCCAAAAAAGGTATTTATGAATTTCTTTATATTTGTAAATAGTAAAAATAGCATAAATAAATAATATTTTACCTAATATAAAAGAAAAATAAATATATATAAAAAATATTATATTAAATAATAAATAAGGATCAAGTTATATATATGTATATGTATATATATATTTTTTTTCTATTGCACTTATTTGTCATTGACTATAAGTCTGTGGTATGTCCTGATTTAGATAGCAAGGTAAATGTATGTATGTGTGAGGAACGGAAGTTCCCATCTCAGTCTAGCACTGCTGTGTTGTGTGTTTACTGACACTGGTCTGTCCATGATTAGTTAAGAGCCACATGGCACAGAAAACAGCCCTGCAAACACCCGGCAACTTACACCAGACTGAGAAAAGAGGACTAGAGCAGCAACTGGGACTATTTAGGGTAGTGAGTGATAAAGCAAACAACAAGAGGGCTATCAAAAGTTAATAGCATCATTAACCAGGAAAAGAAATCACTGACTTGCTAATTGGTTTCTGTATTTGTGGTTCACAAGAGAGTTGCATTCCCTGCTAGAATTTAATGAGGAGACAAGGGGGTTTTGGTGCATAAAATGTTAAATCTAAAATATGCTTTATCTCCTTTATCTAAACTGACCAGTTTAATCTACTGGCTTTTTAAATATTTCTTCAGCAGATTATATTGAATGATACTATATACTCAGTTGGATTCTGTTTAAACATAAATAATTTATATCCTATGATTAATAAATGTAGTAATAGGACATGAGGTTGTCACTGTCTGAAATTAATGATATATTCTCTTTTAACTTAAGCCACGTTTAAATCTATAATTAGGCCACTGAGTACTTAATGACAGTCTGGCGTCTGTACCTTGATCATCGCCTCCCTTTGGAGGAGCCTGAGCCGCCCTCCTCTCGAACCCTTGCAAAATCTCATGACGACATTGTCTCTGTTCTGGCCGAATATACTGCACACACACACACACACACACACACACACACACACCACATATTGTTCCTGTGTTTACAAACCCTCTGTATGGGTGGGATATGGATTTGGACATCAGGGGTGAAATTTCCTCAGGTTGAGGCTGGAGATCATCTCAGGAAGTTTTGAATATTTTCAGACAGGAAGTAGAAACACATGGGCCACACTCCATGTGAATGCCGACATTCTTGAGAATATTATAGAGGCCTCCACTCGAACACACACACAAACCATGCTATCTTTCTTAGATGAAAAGACTAAAGCTCCTCCTAAAATACTTCATCTGCTCCTGCCTGACATATGCTTGTCTTTCTAGCCGCACCTCTAATTTGATACAGTCCTGGACGCTGTGTGTATCTTAGGGAGATCCTGGTATGCAGCATTGCATTATGGGCTGGAGGAGCTCTTGTAACCTCGTGGTGACTTTCAGAGTTCATCAGATGAGATGCCAGATGTAGGTGTCTGATATGTCCAATCTTATTACCTTGACTACCAACAAAAAGTCTCCCTGTATAGCCTGTTTAATGCTAAAGGCTGTATGGGCTTTTATAGGATTTGGCTTTTCTCTCCCTCCTATTGCTCCAGCAGTTTGCCGTCTTTAATCTAATAATACTCAAGGCTATGAGCTGTAAGGTAAACTATGGATATCACTTAAGCTTACCGTCTTTAAGCTTTCTCTTGCAGTTTGGGTAACTAATACCTGATTAAATCCCGGTGCAGACAATAGGCTTGGTGGTGTCGATTGATGTAGCCTGTGCTCCATGGGGGTTGGGGAGTGGATGAAGGCCTGCTCTGTAAAGGATACCCTCTTTATCCCACCCTATGAGGGGCGCTTAGTCCTGGGGGAGCCAGTCGGTCCCTGAGGTTCGGCAAACCAAAACACGCTCACACACGGACCGGATTTTAGCAGTGAATGTAACAGACTGTTTCTTTGGGTAGCTCCATGGTGAGTTGATTTGGCAGATGGCAAGATAAATCACAGAATCAATAGAATTAATGCAGTTCATTGAGATAAACAGATGATTTCAGTTAGCATAAACTCACAAATCTGGGAGCACAAGTAATTAAAGGGAAAACCAATTCTGTCATCATTTACTCACCCTCATGTCGTTCCAAACTTGTCTGTCTTTCTTCTGTGGAACACTAAAGAATATATATATATTTTTTTTTGTACATATTAAATAGGGTCCCTAATTTCAGACCCCAATGACTTTATTTGAATAAACCATTTTTTTTTTTATTTTTTTTTTGCTCCACAGAAGAAAATAAGTAATTCAGGTTTGGAATAACATCCAATCTTGAAACATTCTCAGAACTTTGGCTAGTGTTCCAGCAGTTAAAAACAAATATCTTTCCAGGAACATTAATAGAATGTTCATTCAAACTTCTCAAAGAATTAGCACAAAAACATTATTTATACATCATTCATGGAACTTTTTTTTCTAAAACATTTTAGATGGATCTTCATCGATAGGTTTTTATTATTTATTTTATTAATTTTTTAACATTATAATGTACTAATTGTTTCAGAACGTTCAGAGAATACTCAATAGTAATGTTCCCATAATGTTTGCAAGATCATAAAATGCAATGTTCCCTTAATGTTTTCTGTAACATTTCCATAACCAAGAACTAATGTGTGTGTGTGTGTGTGTGTGTGTGTGTGTGTGTGTGTGTGCAACCCATACATTTTGAATGTTCAGAAAATAATTTTTTTCATAACTTAATGAGAACGTTAACAAAATGTTCTTAGAACATACTTTGTAAACTGGGATTAGGATTAATAAATTATGTCAATTTAAATAAATAAATAAATACATTTTATAAAATTTTTATCTTTCAATAAAAATAATAAATTGTTAGGTGAATTATGCCTTTAAATGTTCTAAAATTACTATTGCATAAATTAAATGATGATATTTCCAAAACAATGACATCACAGCTATCAGCTGCATTTGCATGTAGGGTTAACCCAGGCATGTCGCTGAATGGTCCAAATCAGCAAGGCTCCACTTCAGGGTATCTTTCTCTAACCATCGCACCAACTAGCCAACCACCTCTCCTGCCCCCTCATCTATTATGATAACCCCTAGAACCCCCTCTGAGCATCAATGACCACAACAAAGCACCGGGCAGAGCTTAAAGCTTCTAAGATCAGCAACCTAGTGAGCCTGAAAGCAATGCTAATGGCTAATAGTGCATGCTAAACATTAAACTGACTAGCACTGAAACAAAGGAATAAATAAACTGTGAAACAGATTCAAATGCAGGCCTTCTGAGATAAGCCTGCTTGAAAGCTTTTTGTTGCACTCGCGAAAGTGGGCGGAGGAGTTCACCAGTGTAGTCAGCAATCATGTAAAACATCTGTTAAATCCAGAAACTCTGTTGGAAATGATGGAGCAGAGTTTAACAGCAAACAGCATGGATTAGAAGTGGTTAATTGGTGAACCGATGAAATTGAACTGGCCCAGCCACACTCAGTCTGGACAATGATCTACTGTATTGGGCCACGGGCGGTTGACCTTTCCTGGGATGAGTTCACATTATCAAAGGATCTCTGATGCTCAATGACACCTACATATTGACTCACATAACAACCTAAAACAAACCAACAATAAACAACCAACAAATATAAAATGAAGAATTATCACCCTAACCACTCACCATCTCCTGCAAAGAACCATTACCCAAAAATACTTTAGTCAAACATGTCACTATTATCAAATACTAATGAAGACCTCACTGCCATAGAGGTCAGTGGATGGATCACTGACAGGATGTTCATTTATTATTATTATTGTATTCATTTTTTTATTATTTTTTAATATCCTTGAAAATGAAAATTTATACATACATAAATAAAAGAATATATATATAGTGAATATATGTATATGAACCAAATTTTGTGTGTGTGTGTGTGTGTGTGTTATCTCTCATACGCTCTCTCTCTCTCTCTCTCTCTCTCTCTCTCTCTCTATATATATATATATATATATATATATATATATATATATATATATATATATATATATATATATATTCTATATCTATAAGAATGTTTGGTTCATTTTTATTCATTTATTTATATATGCATAAACTTTTGTTCGACCAAATCAAATTCACATGGTGCAACCAACAAATACATATGGTGTGGCCAACATGAAAAACAAAACAAAACAACAAATAACCCCCTGTTTTTTTCTTTGTGGATACTTGTCATTGACCTAGTTCTCAACTGGTAGTCACAACCGTTACAATAAATGGGTCGCAGGTCTGTTCTGAAAAGGTTGAGGATGGGAAAAAAGATTAAAAAATACGGGTAAATGCAACTAATGCATGTGCAATACGGAAAACAAAAAATATAGACTGTTTTAAAAGGCTTCCTTTTTTTTTTTTTTTTTTTGACGTCGAAGGATTTGCATCCAACCGCATTCTCAAATTCAACCCAAATTCATCTGTCATTTGGTAACCAGGCTGGTACTAATGCAATATTTAGCACAGTGTTTCTTCCATGTGTTAAGCTGCTAAATGATTGAGTGTGTTTATGTAATTACAATGTTTTATTTTTTTTTACTTTGTTACTTTTTTGCGATAAACAATTTGGTACTGTGTTTGGGTTGCCACATGACATTCAGTATAACATCTGGCTCCTAAAGCAAAATCAGCTGAGAATCACTTGTTTAAACTAACAGCTCATTTACCTTAAACGTAGTGTCATTTAAAGCATTCAAATCCACAATCAGAGCACCACACTAAAAGGGTCATCAGTGTTAAAATCTCTCAATCTCTGGCCCTCACTCTGCTCCCCCTTTCTTCACCTGTTTTTGTCCTGGGAATGAAGCTGTGATGGCATCAAACTACTGTTCATCAATGGATCCTACACTCATTAGCACTGAGTCTTTGTCACTTACAAAAGCTTCGCTGCACTGTCATCTGGTCATCTCTTAATACACACTCCAGGGGTAATTGGCTCATTGCTGCAGGACAATGTGTGCAGGGCTATCAGGAAATCCTGAAAGGTTAAGAGAGTTTGATATTGTACTGATTTCCAGGGGGCTTTATCTTATTGTTAGTCGAGACTAATTAGCTTTATTTCTATGTTTTATCTTAGACATTTGTTTCCTGTAAAGGTGACGTTTATAACACTACTTTCCTTATTAACATCTAAAAACACTCCATCTTTTAAAATGGTTTTATTCAAATAACAAAAATGTTATTTAGCATCAGCTAATTGACTAAATACATTATTTAATACCAACAATTTAATTAGAGTTAAATCAGGTTTAAAATCACTCTTAAAGATAACAATTGCATGTTACCACATTTAACATTTAATGTTTACATTTAAGTTTGAAATGCCCAGTTTTGGAAAAAAAATAAATAAATACTCCTATCAACACATGTTAGTGGATTTCCCTTCTTCACCACATAATCCTATCTACAAATCTACAGATTTTTTTCCAAAATCGTTGCTTGAGCAAATTCGTCAAGCTGACATATATTAGTTTTAGTTACATTTAGTCTAGTTGTAAACCAGAGCGAGATTAAGATAAAGGTAAATAAATGACACTAAGACCACTAATTCCTGAGATCTGAGACAAATATTTGTCATTTGTGTGTGTTTGTGTGTGTGTGTGTGTGTGTGTGTGTGTGTGTGTGTGTGTGTGTGTGTGTGTGTGTGTGTGTGTGTGTGTGTGTGTGTGTGTGTGTGTGTGTGTGTGTGTGTGTGTGTGCAAAGAGCGAAATGACATGGTCTGTGAGAGCAGGTCTGTTAGAGGACATCCGGGAAGAGGGAAATGTTGGCACATGCTTCCTCCTGTACTGTCAACTAAATGAGCCACACACACACTCTTCATCCTTACGCCAAAGTCTGACACATACAATCAGACAAATGGGGGTAATTAATCTCCTCTTCATTACGATTGCCTTTTTTCCCCTTCTTGTGGGATTCAAGAAATGTCTGGATATAATGAACACAATGAAGCACATTAACATTCCAAGGACAACAGATATGATGGCATTTGTTGAATATGCAATGAAAACAAATCCCTTGATCTATTGCAGTGAAATCCCTTGCAGTCAAATTCACAACACAGTGACACACACACACAACACACTCACAACCTAAATGGCCATTAATGCATTCAGTTTAATGGCTCATTACAGAGGGAGGCAATGTTTAGCCAACAGTGTTAGAAAGGTCAGCAACTGAGGGGGGAGGTTAGAGAGGTGAAGAGATTCACCAGATGAGGGTAGTCGGGTGAGGGAGGGGATCTCCAGGACCCATGGGAACTGGAGTCCTGCCCTCTGTTAATGGACTGCAAAATAAGCCCCCGTCCCCCGTGTCATCAAATCAGTTACAGAGGCAGATGGAGTGAAAGATGACAATCAGGGTCAGACGCTTCATATTAAAACCGTGCTGTTTCAACGCTCACAGTCGGAGGTGGAGGCACAGGAAGCCCTTGTTTCACTCTCACATGTTTGCAATAAGCTTAAAGCAGTAGTTCACGCAAAAGTAAAAAATTTACTCACCATCAGGCATTCCAAGAATTAGATGAGTTTGTTTCTTCATCAAATCAGATTTGGAGAAATCTAGCATTACATCACTTGCTCACCAGTGGATCCTCTGCAATGAATGGGTGCCGTCAGAATGAGCGTCCAAACAGCTGATAAAAACATCACAATAATCCACAAGTAGTCCACATGACTCCAGTCTATCAATGAATGTCTTGTGAAGAGAGAAGCTGTGTGTTTGTAAGAAACAGATACATCATTAAGATGTTTTAACTTTAAACTGTTGTTTCTGGCCAAAATACTCCATAATCCAATAATACCTCTTCCAGTGAAAAAGTCCATCTCTTGTTGTCATCCCACATCAAAACCCAAATGATTTTTTAAGCAATATCTATATACAAATGACTTACACTTTAAAAAAAAGCAATAACTTAAAATATAAAACACCTGATTCACACAAGATGAACATTTCACTGCAGAAAGCATTATTATAGTTAAAGGACTCATGTTTTAGTTGTAAGCAATGGTTTAAAGTTAAATGGATTTGTTTCTTACAAACACACAACTTATCACTTCACAAGCTGTTAACTGACAGACTGGAGTCATGTCGATTACTTGTGGATTATTGTGATGTTTTTATCAGTTGTTTATATTCTCATTCTGACTGCAGAGGATCCATTGGTCTGAGGGTAAGTTAGTTTTTAGAATTTCATTTGGCTGAAATATCCTTTTATCATGCTCACAGAAAAAAAAATATAGCATTTCAAAGATGCTTTGATTCCACATCAGCCAAAAACTGATCAAGCTTTAGCCATTTTCCCTTTAAAGCATTACTGGCATTTGGTTTAGATGTTCTGATTCACCACCTATAATTACTTTTCTCCTTCTCAGGCATTTATGAAATTCATACTTCAAAACATCTATATACACACGAGGAGTCAACTCATTTTGATCTTCTTCACGGCATGTAAACAGACCAACCATCAATTATAGTTCCAGCACCAGTAAAGAGTGTAGATGTAAATGAAGAAAAGAATGAAATATCGCACCACAACAGCAGTAAGATAAAAGTGTTTTGCAATTGCAATACAAAATGAATACAATAAGTGCATTGTATCAAACACCTTTTTTTTTTTACTCAAAAACATAGTTAGTACACCTGTGATTTTCTCTTTTATGTTCTTGAATTAACATTAAGGACACAGAAAACAGCTAGTAAATTAGGCACGGTTACCATATGAAACACATCCGATTTTATTCTCAATTGTTTACATTCACTTAAGACATAACCAACAGTTTTTTGAAGATACTTGCCAAGACAGGTATTTCAACATTTTTTGTATGTATTTGTCCGTTCAAGACACAACTCAATTCGGTGTTCGCGGACTGTGAGATGCGGCTCTCTGTGTGCGCGCTGTGCACTCAGCACACATTGTGCAGGTGCTGAATTAAGCTCTTTCTTAAATTGATGAGGTGTAGGCCTATTTGTTCGTTCAAGTCCAAGGAGATGTGAAGGAGAACTCAAGTGGTTGTTTGTGCATCTGAGATGCAGCTCTCTGAGTGTGCACCGAACACAGTGCGCGATTACTCAGTTGAGTTCTTTCTACTTGTGTTTGAATGCTTTAAAATCTCATGAATGTTTTAACTATAGAGGTTTAAAAGCTCATGCAAATGATAAGCTTTCATGATGATGCAGAGCAGTGGTCCATCAACTGTCCTGAGTGTATTTTATGCTGGCCTCAGGCAGTCGGCTGAAATCACCGGGGAGCCACCCACACCCATGGGCCCCTATATAATTGTCACCACCTTTCACCCCTTAGCAACGGCTCTGCCAGGTAGCATGTGGAAATATAAAGAACAGAGGTGACAAAATGAAAAAGAAATCAGTGAACCAACCATTTCCAGGCTCTCACAGATTTGTCACGTCTGCAAATTGAATTTGAAAACTTTGAAAGCAGTCAAATTTATATGATACCACTAGACCACTACTAGAATTATTTTCATTTGGCAACTTTTAACAACGACCACAGCCATATGGCCGTTTTAATGTGTGTGTTTGTGTTTCACGGATGAGTAAAGTGTACCACATCTTTCCAGTGTCGTGAACTGAAAATAAATGTTGAGTATTGGTGTAGAAGTGTGCTCTTATTGATAATCTACATATTAGTGGAAACGTGTTTACCTGAGAACGTCACTGGCAGGTGATTCCATTGTCATTTTAAAAACTTAAAATTCCTCACTACCAAATGGAGGACTAGTTGCTGTAATTAAATCGTTAAATCCCACTCTCCGCTTCGCAGGACACGAAGAGAATTGACTAACCAGCTTGCCAAACCTATTTGCTACTCGAGCATGAAATTATGACTTTTTTGGATAAATAATTACAAAGCTAACATCTGATAGCAAGGTGCACCCAGGGGGAGGATTATCGCAGACAGGGGTGTTAGCCCTCATTACCAGCAGCAGTGGATGAGAGGAGGAGAGAGAAAATATACTGGGATGGAGAGATAGGCTGTGATTTTAATTGCAGGCTTCTCTGGTTGGCTCCTTATCACAACCTCTCAGAGGGATCAAATGGCTCCTCTGAATGGAGCATTTCATTAACCTGTCACCTTATCACGGGACAACCTGTGTGATGCTAATGTGCAAATTACCATAAACGGGATCGTTTGTTTCCCTGTTGGACATTACTGGGAGCCTCTCTGGCACGCCATGTGAACGCTTGTGTGTGCGCGCGCTTCGAGAGGGAGAGGAGCGATGATGATGATTCTCTCCGCTCCATCAAATCACTATTACGCTCCTTTATTACATTCTTCACCAGTCCACACTACCAGACGTTGAAGCTGCTTCTGCAAACCCTAGAGCTGTATGCGCGTGTGGAAAATGCTTAGTAAAACATGAAATATTGACAGGAGAATGACCAAATGTATTTAATCATGGATGGACAGTGATGACAAACTTTAATGAACACATTTAGTTCATCTTTTTTTTTTTTTTTTTTTTTTTTTTTTTTTTTTTTTTTTTTGTTACCTTACAACAGATTTTTACAATATATTATTTTATTTTTTTAACCGGAAGAGGCATTCGCTTTACTAAATCCGCTTAGTCTGATGCTAATAGGCTACTGGGAAAAATAATGAACGAGGAAAATTTGTTACATTTCTAAATATTTGTGTTGAATTCACGGTAATCTGGGGATGTAAAAACCATTACATGTCTGAATTTTGGTGACTGTAAATTCAAATTTGTCATTAAATTTTAAATGTCAATATACTAAATAAAATTATATAAGATACTGATATCCGTTTGGCATCGTAAAATGACGCAATGTAAGGATTCATAAAATTCATAAAAATTTGTCTCTCTATTAACTGTAATTCTGGGAATGTCACTTAAATTATAAGATTTATATTGTTAACTAAAGCATATATTTTAATAAAAACCATTTCAACAATATATACTCTATACTTCTATAAAATATAGGCTATATATATATATATATATATATATATATATATATATATATATATATATATATATATATATATATATATATTATATATATATAATTTTACAGTAAAAATACATGTATTGTCCTTTAAAATGTTTTTAGCATAGTAAGATAACTTAGTTGACAAATCAACTGTTTTATATTTTTATGCTTCGCTCGTTTGCATTTTTTCAGTTTAATTAACAGTTTCACAGCATCATTTTAATCTTTTTATAAATCAATAAATTTAAATATCTGTTAAGGAAACGATATGTTAAGTAGCATAGCTTTTAATATTGTTTTAATGTGCATTTACTTATTTTATGTTTAAAGATTTCAACATTTGTTGTCATATTCAACACTTCAACGCGTACAGGACTGAAGTACTTCGTTTACACTGCCACAATAATACACACGGCAGTCTAGTTATCGCGTGGCCTCGGATAGGAGGGGCCTCGCGCTTAAGTAACATGCCAATCAAGCCGTCAACTTCAAATTGTGAGAGGTCCAGAGGGTAGACGCATCACTAGACGTTCCTCCTGACGAGACCCCTGACAGACCGCGCTTCTGCACCAAGCGAGAGTTATCGCTGTGATTTAGAGTGGATTGCCCTTCTCTCTTGTAAATCTCCAGCAGAGTTCCTCGGGAGTTGGACATGTCGTTCCCCCAGCTGGGTTACCCACAGTTCCTAAACGCCTCCCAAGAGCTGTACGGAGCGGAGCGCACGACTGTCATGCCGTCCTCTCCGCGCGAGGGAAGCTCGGAGAACAGCGCGACTGCAGCGGCGGCGATCACTCCGATGCTCGGCATGTACGCGAATCCGTGGACCGTACAAAACTATAGCGCCTTCTTACCTTACAACACTGCCGAGCTTGCCCTGCTCTCTCAGATGGTAAGATATCTTGTACTTTTTCCTACAGTTCTTTCCCGCGGATAAATATATATTTTTTAATTGATGAATGAAGCATTAATGTCACGGTTAAATCGTAAATGACAATGTTTTGAAACGATAAAATGTAAACAACTCATCTTTATCAAATGCATAATAGAATTAGGTCATGAAATATATAAATTTAAATATCAATAAATGTAGTTAAAAAATAACAAATTATAATTTGTAATTTTTTTCCCACTCCCACAAATACAAAACTTTTAAAAAATGAAACCACGAGTCATGCTTATTTGTGTTTCTTTTTATGATTCATTTTGCTTTTTTATTTTAACTAATTCATGGATTTTTTGCAAACATTTCCATTTCGTAAAAATCGTTAAATAACTAGGCTACTAGCTACATGTAGACTAATAATTTGTAATTGGAGCTGTTAATGATTTAAATATGATTTGTTTCAGTTGGTTGTTTTAAAGTTAACTGCAGCTAAAATGTTTGTTGCAACAGTTTCCTGTTGCAGAGATTATACACCTTACTAATCTTTCTATTACATTGGCCTGTTTCTGAGAGTTTAAAAACTTTTACTCATCATTTATACTTATACTTATTTGACACTTTTCCGATCCCCAGGGGTCGCAGTATGAGTTGAAGGATAACCCCGGGGCTCATCCACCAGGATTTGCGGTCCACGCTGCGCCCGGTTTCTACCCATACGGCCAGTACCAGTATGGTGACCCGGCCCGGGCCAAGAGCGCTACCAGAGAGACCACCAGCACACTGAAAGCATGGCTGCAGGAGCATAAAAAGAACCCGTATCCCACCAAGGGCGAGAAGATCATGCTGGCCATCATCACTAAGATGACCCTTACGCAGGTGTCCACCTGGTTCGCCAACGCGCGCCGGAGACTCAAGAAGGAGAATAAAGTGACCTGGGGTCGCAGCGCGGAGGACAGAGACGGACGAATTTTTGACAGCGACAATGAGGACGACGTGGACAAAAACGACGACGATGAGGAAATCGATCTAGAGACCATCGATATGGACAAGCCTGAGGAGCCCAGAGGAGACCAGAACAAGGAAAGCTCGGATAATCAGAGCGAGAGAGGAAACGTGGAAACACCGCGGATATTATCCTCACCATCAGCACTTAAAAACACGGACAGCCCTATCTCGAGTAGTAATAAAGAGCAGAGTGTGGTCAAAAGCGTTGGTGAGGTGTCTCCTGGTGCACCGGTGTGTCAGCGGCCTGGGAACAGCAAACCCAAAATCTGGTCCTTAGCGGAGACGGCGACAAGTCCCGATAACACGCAGAAACTCGGTGTCTCCTCGACGCCCGCAGGCCTCAGGGCCTCACCCTCGACCCATCCCGCTTTCCTCTCCACTAACGGGATTTATACGTGCCAGATTGGGAAACTACACAACTGGGCGAGCGCCGCGTTCCTCAGTGCAAATTCTCTGATGGGTGTGCGCTCCCTTTTGAGTCAAAACACTAACATCCCAAACCACAGCCCCGTTACGAACCCCGAAAAGAAATCCTCGTCTGCCTCTGGGTCTCCTTGTCTAGACAGCGACAGCTCATCCGACAGTTTCAGTCCCAAACATAATGGTTAGTATTCAGTATGCAAAGTTGTCATTGATATTTATGACAAATGATTCAACAACATTTTGAGTCTCAAATATTTGGTTAAATGTTAGTTTGATTGCTTGCTTTATAAAAAAAAAAAAAAAAAAAAAAAAAAAAAAAAAAAAACACATTTCATTTATTTTCCCTCTGAATTTTATTTAGATCAAGAGAACCTTCAGAGAATTGAATCCCCAACACTTGCGCCCAGACCACCGTTTCCGGTCATCCAAGACAGGTAAATTATACATGAACACGCATTTTTTTTTTTAAGCTGTTTTAATTGCATCAAACTTTTATTAGCTTTAATAATTACAAAAACACAGTTTCACTACACACACAAGTCAAAAGAAGAGTCGGAGTCATTTTATAACAACTTTCCTTAACATTTTGTAATGGCTAATAAGCATCAGATAGCTATCTTTAGTCAATCATTATTAAATGCATTCAAATCGTTAGAAATTTAAATAGCAATAAAACTTTGGTTAACACATTTGCATTAATAATCTTAAATACAGGCGTGTCTTGCTTAATTAAAGTTATTGAACTACTAACCGAAGAAAACCAGTCACTTGCATCGAGATCACTGTTGACGTTGCGTGTCATTTGTTGAAATACATTTTAACTAATTTTTCCCATTTCTACTCACACAGGTCTCATCATGAAACATCACAGCGCGCTCTGAAGACTATTTCATGAACACAGAACTTATCGGAAACCTCTAAATTATTTAACGAAACTAAAATGTGACAATACAATAACATATTCGTCATCAGATAGACCAAAATAATTTTTGTATTTCTTAATACGCTCCCATCCTGCAATATATTTTTCTTTGTATTTTCATTTAAATTTGATTTCAGCATGTTTGAGTTTACCGTGTAGCTCGCCAGCATTTCTTTTTCAGAGTTAATAAGAGTTATTTGTCAGAAATTGTGAAAATGATATATTTTTGTGTAATAAACAAAATGAGATGAATTGTGTTACTGAAATCCATTATCTTTGGAGTTGTTTATTCAAAAGCCTTGACTGAATGAAGACACTAAGTAGGCTAGTAACGTCTTGCTACTTTAATTGTGCAAGCAAATTATATATTAAAAATTGTTAAATAATATTAAGTGGAAAAATAACATTATCTATATAACTGTAATGATACGACATATGGACACGTCAACATATGATCTAAATTAGCTATATTGTATTAAACCGTTGATTTAAAAAAAATAAAAATAATAAATGTATCAAAACCAGTTAATTCGTAATACCGGGGAAAACAATTGAAGATGATTTTACCAAAGTATTTTAAAGTTTATCGTAAGCCAAAATAGTTCATTAATAGTGACTAGAGTTGTCTGTGTGTAGAAACATTTCAAGTAACCGCTTGGTAACCGTAACTAGGCAACGGCGACATCTATTGGCAGGTTTTTCGAATTTATGTTTAGAATGCAAAATTATTCAAATTCGAAAGAATTGAAAGACTACATTAATAAGCGGCTGTTTATTAAAAAATGACAACAATAGAATCCATTCATTCAATGGTTTTGCAACCTTAGTTCATTTTTCTTGTTACCTACATAAGCGAACCTAGAAATCACAAAATATGACAAAAGTAGAAGCCTCTTTAAAAATGTCAGTCTCATTCAAAGTGATGCGTTTAAAAATAAGGTGAGAGGATGCATGCTTTTGAGCTGAAATACTTTTGAAAAGGTTTTTTTTCTTCTTCTTTTTTTTAATCAAAACGCAGAGACAAAATTGAAGTGAAAACAGTTTGCTGCAATTCAAACAAATGACTAGTTATGTACGATTAAATTGTTTATGAGAGTTCATAGCGCGGTTTCAACAGAAGGCGAAAGCTCTCCTTACACAACCTCGACAGCTGACTGAAATATGGAGACAGAGGAATATGGATCGCAGCTGTTCAAATGCCAGCGCACAGCACGTGTGTTATACTCGGAGGAGAGTGGGGTGTGCATGGAGATTATGTCAGTGATAAGTAGAATATAAAAGCCTGCTAAGAACAGATCAAGCTACACCTGAACTACTGGAGCTTTGTGATGTATCAACATCAAGATAAAGCGGCCATTCGCTAAAAAGCTTGTTTTATATGATATGCTTTATTATTTTAAAACCAAAAAGAATTTAAGCAACACGTTGCAGAATTCTAACTGCTGATAACGCATTTAACAACACGAGGGTAGCAATTTACAACATCGACTTTGTTTCATTACGGCATAATTGAACTAAAATACTATATACATATTTTACTAGACTACAATAATGCTCTGTTAAGCTTTCTAGCTTTATGTTTGTTTATGTTATTCATCTATCGCATTATAAATTGTTACATACACAAGCGTGAAAATCAGGGACCTCTCGCGGGAACTCAAGTGACGACCTCCGCAAACCTTCAGAGAAAATAAACACCGCCCGGGCCAAAAAGGTTTATGTGAAGATGTGAATTAATTTTCAGTGTTTGGAAGTGTGTTTATATTCTGTTTTCTCTGTCACAGATGCTGCAGTAAAGTAAGTGTTTTAGAGAGAGAGGAACAGAGAAAGTTAGTGACAGAGGCACATCTGGACCGGGTCACGTTCTTACTGTGTGACAAACAGACTGATTTATGGATGTCCTAATCAAACACATGATCCCCAATCAATAAAAAGACATTCTGAAAGCTTTTCGGGATACAAGACGTCAGCGAAACCGCACATTCCAGAAAATACGGTGCTCAATAAGAAGTGCATAAAACATAATTTTTGACTGAGGTTCAAACCCAAAGGTCATATTGGGGCCAAGAACACGGAGCACTTGGAGAGTGAGTGTGGGAAATAAACCAGGTCCATTATTGCTTGATATGAAAATGAATCACTCCAGTGAGTGTAAATGTTTGGTGACTTCCATCACTCCAGTGAGTGTAAATGTTTGGTGACTTCCTGACCATCAAGCAAGTACCTCAACTGTCAAAAATGTGGTTAAAATCATTGCTATTAATCTTTTACTTTTGCTTGCTTTTAAATCCATAAAAAGTTCTTTTAATGGTTGTATTCAGCATGGTCCCTTTTTCTTGTAAAGCGTTTTTTTTTTTTTGCATTATACATGGTTTTTGACTACTCGGTTAACTATAGTCTGATTATGAGTAACCAACTTCTAGCCAAAATAACCTTGAATGTGCTTACATGTTTTTGCCAAAATAAGTTGCGATGTGTTTGATATTCACCATGTAAGCAAAGTCAAAAGTGATTACAAGAGGTGCGTCCCAAATCGCGTAGCCTACTTATGCACTATTCTATGATGTTTTGTAGTATAAATAGTGTGAGTAGTACGTACACTGATACATCTAAAAATAAAAAGTGCTCTTTAAATTCCCGGATGATTCACTTAAAAATAAAAAACGAATGCCTTGTCCAAATACCCAAACTTGTGGTCTTGGAAGTAAGTGCGCAAGACTGTCCAGATCTTAAAAACGGCAAAGCGTAGTGGCCTTAACACACATTAAACCCAGTGTATCCCATCATGCATCATGTTCTGGAAATAAATCGTGAGAGTTTTTTGCCAAGATTGCACGAGAGGTCACGGAAACCTTTGCAATGC
Source organism: Cyprinus carpio (assembly GCF_018340385.1). Taxonomy (NCBI): domain Eukaryota; kingdom Metazoa; phylum Chordata; class Actinopteri; order Cypriniformes; family Cyprinidae; genus Cyprinus; species Cyprinus carpio. The sequence continues at coordinate 16,184,389 of NC_056590.1, read as the reverse complement.
AAGTTAAATATTAATAAAAACAAGATATTACATATAATTTTGTAGTAAAACAAAGTGCTACATGTGTTATTGTAGCAATGGTTAGTATATTTATTTTGTACAACATTTGGAACTGCTTTTTATCACTTAATTAGAAGCACCACAAAGTAAAATGATGTCATGTTAAAGGGACTACTGAACAGACGTTTAGAAGTAGATTTTAAAATGCAAAGTATTTGAAATTAAAATAATAAAATGGTCTTCATCCTCACTTGAACACTTGGGCCAAATACAGGAAATACGTAGTCAGGTGCAAAGACTGCAAGTATGGGTATTTTGCAAGGCAGAAGTGTGGAATGTTAGACACTTCATGCACTCAACTGCTTTAATTACTTAGCAAAGGGGGAGGGGCTATCAGACCCCAATTATGAATGACAAAATAACCTTATATAATCCACACTACATGGTTGAGTACATAGTGCATAAGTACATAGTGTATAAGTGCATAGTGTAGCTATAGTGCGTCATTTGGGACGCAGCTAAGGTGTTTGGTTTAATGGTTTAATTTCTTTGACATGTTCTATGCGTAGCCATGATTGAGCTTGTAGTCAGACCAGCTAATTGTAGCCCACTTAACTGATGAATCAAAACTGATTAATTGTAGTTTTTGGCCAGGCAGCGCATGGTTGATACCCCATCATGTTCTCAATGTCAATAATAACTACAAGATGTAGGCCTCAGTATCATTTCATGGCATGGTTGATCTGTAGCCACCATTTAGCTCTGAACTGGACAGGCTATGAGTAGTTTGCTTTTGACCCATTCGGCAGAATCGATGTAATCAGGGGTCTAATTTTAATGGCTTGGCTATAGCCCTATTCAGACCAGCGATGATGGGTATAGCCAAAATAATCTCAAAATTGTTTACATGTAATTTCCACCCATACAGTTTGTGGGATGCATGACAACATATCATCAAATGCAAGTAAACTTTTGAAACATTTAAATTAGCATTATTTTTACTTACACACATAACATTCTTGCATATTATACAATATTATTTGACTGTCTTTCATTTTAAATAAAAATGCAATTACAATTCTCAAGCGGCAGATGACAACTGTAGCCTACTGAGACTTGACTACTGGGAACGTGAGACTTGAAAGTTACTAGAGATCACTTTTGCCATATCTCGCGATAAACATTCCTGCCATTTTTTTTATTTTTACACAAGAGAGCAACCTGTAGTACAGCAAACAGCAAACGTTAAAGGACATTCCTACTTTGGTCTTGTGTTTTCTGTGTTTTCGTTTTCACATGTGTTCATAATCTAAATTATTTCTAATCATGTGTAGGAACCGTGACATTTTAGCGGGTAAGTAAGCCATGTTGTGGTTTGTTTAAAAGCAGGGTTGGCCTATAGGTGATTTGATTCAGAAATATTTGTTGTTATGCTGGTTGAAAGTCTCTTCACATCCCGATTGCAATCACGAAGTTAAGTGGACTAAATGTATTTATATCATCTGTGGAAGGCGTAGGACCATAAAATGTTAGTCCAATCAGATTCTGTGTCTGAAGATTAGATAGGTTGTCTTTCCTGTTCGTCAACATAAGTATCTGCATACCGCAGGCATTATTATTGTAATATTATGCACTTTGTACTGTAAAGATTTGTCACCAGTGAATGAGACATAAGGTAATCATATAAAAAAAAAAAATTAACATGAAGGGTGGTTGTCTGTTGCAGAAGGAGGCATTCAAAAGACTGCACTGTTCTCGGTCATTACAGGTAATGATGATACACAATAAATATCTATTCTATCTTTCTTTTTTTAACTGGTTAAATAAAAAAAAAAAAAAAACAATAGAAATAAAACCAACAATTTCCTTTTTATTTCACTGTTGGTGGTCTGTTTGTTGAAATAAGTAAACCAACAAAAGGGTTAACCTTTTTTTTATTTTACTTTGTCATTTATTTATGTTTTAATGTTGTGATTATGCTCTTGATTTGTATTAGATTTTTATTTCGAATTATCTTAAGTTATTTCAAATATTTTATTTTGTTCTGTATTTGTATTATCTGAATTTTTTTAAATGTAACATAATCTTCATATTTAATTGTATTGTATTTATAATATTTAATTTTGTCATTAATTCATTGATATTTTCATAATGTCATACTATATTAAATATAGTCTAATATAGTTGTTAAAAAATCTTTTTCTTAATAAAAGCTTTATATTTACATTGTTTGGATTGCCATTTATGAGAACCTGTTTTATTTGAGTAAAAATAATTATTTAGCCATTATTTTGTTGTCTATTAGATGTGTATATGTAGTCATTCATTAGCTGTCTATTTGATGACTAGTCTATTCTTGGTCTGTGGTTACATGTCTGTTCAATTTTCACTGACAGCCCAAATTTTCCTTTGTTTTAGCCTAGATGTCAGGGCTGTGTTTGGACGGCTACACTCGTTTTAAACACAAAATTGGTTGCTCAATTGGCTGGATCTTCAGATATTTGAAAAAAAAAAAAGAAATTTCTTCTTATAAACAATTTGGTTACTGAGTTCCTTGGAAGCAACAATGGATATATATAATGGATTTCAAATGAACTGGAGAATAAAATGTTATTGGTGGAATTTTAAAAGGATTTACAGTGACTATCTGATCGCAAAATGTACAGAAGATTTCGTCTTTTAAATGAACAAACCTTAATACCTATCACTTTAAAAATTAAAGGCAACAAGATTCAAAAAATAAGAACAGGATTTGAAAAACAAGAAGTTAAAAAGACAAATTTGCCAAGTAGTTTCCTGGCACTGGATAAATGTTTTGCCAACCGATTTTTTTTCAATACAAAATAAATTTGTTGTTACTAAATAGAATATTAAAATAAAATGGAAATAAATAACTAAACTATTTAATTTAATGAACAGAAATATTTCACAACTAAAAACACAAGACTCTTTAAAAATGACTCTGGCTACATAACAGATACAGATTTAAGTAAAAGTAATAATGCATTAGTAATCTTCTATATGTTCTTCAAAAGCAAACCCTGCATATTACTCTCTTTTTATGAGGCATTTTTGCATTTCCAGGCAAGACTGCCACATGAAGAATATTACTATCTTTGGGTCCACCTGGTCAGGTGATGTGTCAATCAAAGCAATGACGCTAGAGAAGATGTCAGTCATGTTAAGGCATTTCTGTGCTATGCTAATGCTAATGGTGCTAGTCCTGCCTGGGCCTTTGTGGCCCACCCGTGATAAGACATTAAATGGCTGCCTGTTTGAAAGGCTAGGTTTAGGCTTCATGAAATGAATATATTAAACCAAGAAGGCGTGAAGGACGGAGAGATGGAGGGAGGTAAAAAGAAACTGAATAAAATGGAACAAAATAAGCAGAAAGCAAGGTAGGGAGAGCGTTCAAATGTTTAAAAGGGGGATAGGTTTCTCTCATGAAAAAAACATGAGAGAAATCTGACTTTGCATTTGGAATTGGTTTCAAAAATAGAAAATGGTTCAAGGTTACGATTGCACATAACTACAGGTCTAGGTAACCTCGACAGACCAAAGCCCTGCCGGACTATCTGATGCAATCAGTTTCCCAAAGCATATAGAGGATTAATATCCAAGTGTAAGAGAAGAGTGTCCAAGCCCCATCACCACATGTGCTGTTATCTGTAATCCTGTTAAATAAACGTCATACCAACCCAAACAGTCTGGGCAGATGCATTGCAAAGTGCGACTGAGATCTTACAGTCCTCCACCTAGAGCTCTGTGAAGGAGACATGCTCTTCTGAAAGACTGACAAACTAATACCCAAACTCTCTTTCTCACACACACACACACACACACAAACCAATATGCAACGCTCACACACTACTAAGTAGTAATTTTAGCTCTTTTATATTACAGTACACTTCCAAAACAAATCCCCTAGAGCAAACTGGAGTTAACTACGGGAGTCTTATAAAAGAACCAGGAAGGCACCACCTCATGAAAATGCATTTAAAACTTGCAGTCAATTAAATTTGGTTTATAAGGACAGTTCACCCCAAAATTTTAATTCTGTCATGATTTACTCAGCCTCATGTTATGTCATGTGGAACATAAAAGAAGAAAAATATTTGCAGAAGAAAATGGGTTTGGAACGACATGTTGGTGTGTAAATGATGACAAAATACACATTTTTGGGTGAACTATTCCTTTGATAATGTGTAAACTCTGCTTCATACAGAAATATAATATTTATAGCTGACACTAATAAGCCATTTTAGCAGACACCCAAAAAATGAGTCCATATTACAACAATGTTAATCACATCAGAATAATTTCAGTACAGTTAGAAGGCTTTGGAAGGCACATAAGTGGTACACAATGTATTCTAATGTGATTTCAGTAAGTTCAGATGCACTGTAACCACATGAGGTCTACAATGACCACAGTTATTATGAAGCAAATCAAGAGGAGCCAGCATAATGCATGACACTGGCTTCTGAAACAATCTAGATTATCTGCAAAGGATCACAACTTTAAATAAAACTGCTGTCATATGCAATACACAAATACAATTGATTCAGTTATTTCAGAAAAAGACAGCATCTGTTCATCCTTTTTAATTTCAGTATAAAAAACAAAAATCACACATGCATATTAATACATGAATGCCTTTTATGATATGCCTTTTTATCTGTTGTGTGGTTTCTTTGATTCATTGATTGATTTAAATAACTTATAACCCTCTTTATGAGATGAAGCAGAATTCTAATGCACTGCCAGCCTTCATGTTATGGATTAAACATATGGTGTCTTATTTAATTTAGGCTGCTTATTTGACTTGATCTGTTTTATTTTCTATGTTTTTGTTTGTTTTAATTATGTGTTTGTTTAATAGTTGGGTAGATGAGACATAAAATGCACTCCCTGACCCCTTTAAACAAGCTCTGAGCATTCAGTTATGTTCAAGCAAGTCTTAAAATAATAAATAATCCTGTAAGTGAATTGCCCCACCTCCCTCTGAACCCTCTACATTCTACAATCCTATTGCCTCTGTTTGCACCCCAAAGCTAAAGTAAACAGAGACAGAAGGACAGTCAAACTATGCATTCACTCCTTATAGGATGGAATGACAAGGATGTTTTGACTGAATCTGAGACCGGTTTATCGGCATTTGCTATTCATTAAATAAGCAAGTTATTGTGAGAGAATGAAAACATTCTAGGTTGCTTTTGTCATTTATAGAAACCCATTTCTACCACATAAAAAAAAATGGTTAGGTAACTTATTTTTTAAATAAAAACATGAAAATATGATATACTAATTCATAATTATAAAAAAAAAAAGAGATACAAAGTCAAATACTAAGTCAAAATTGAGATGAATTGAAATTATGACAAAAGGTCAAAATTATGAGATACTGTTAATCATAATTATGATAAAAGGTCAAAATGATGATATACCAAGTCATTATTATGAGATAAAAAGTCATTATTCTGTGATATTAAGTTAATTTAATTTATTATGAGATACTAAGTCATAATTGAGATTTAAAAGTCTAAAGTATGAGATACGGATTAATATGACAAAATCAAAATTATAAGATACTGTCAAAACTGTGAGACGAAATTATGGCTAGTCAAAATTATGAGATTCTACTGTACTTCAAGTCATAAGTTAAAATGAGACAAAGTCGTTATTATGACTTATATCATGATATCAACTTTTTACAAAAAACAATATTTTAAAAAAAAAAATTAAATAAAAAATATTGAAATATACAAAAAATAAATTAATACAAAAAAAAAAACAATAATATTTTTAAAAAAATATTGAAATATTGAATATTGAAATTTACAACAAATATTTCAATATTTTTAAAAAAATATTGAAATTTACAAAAATATTTATGGTAAAAAGTTGATATCATGATATAAGTCATAATTACGACTTTGTCTCATTTTGACTTATGACTTGAAGTACAGTAGAATCTCATAATTTTGACTAGCCATAATTTTGTCTCACAGTTTTTCTCATAATTATTCTATTATATTTTTAAAAATATTATGACGTTTTATCTCATCATTTTGACTTGTTGTAATTATGACTTTTGTGTATGTAGACTTTTTTATCTCATCAGTGTGACTTAGTATCTAACAATCACACCTTTTCATCACATGACTGACTTTAATCCAATTATGATTTACCAAAGAATGTTTTTTTTCTTATGTGGCAGAAAATAGTCTTCCAAAGATGTTTCTTAAAATAAACATAAACGTTAACACCATTTCTTTTGTTACATCTTTCCACTCTTATACTTAATATTTCTCTTTCAGAGCTTTAGTGCAAGCCATGTCATATTGTTTTTTTTTAATTATTATTATTTTTTTATTTTTTTGTCAGTGCATAAATATAGGTATTACTAAACACTGTAATGTCACTGCTTTGATGTAAAAAAAAAAAAAAAAAGATCAAACCAATTTTTAAAGAGGAGAATTGTCACAACTTAATGGGGTTGAACATAAAATGAGGAACGAACACAAATTATTTTTTTCTGAAATAATACAACATTAATCATAAAGCATAAAATAATGCATAAAGCATTTTAGAAAAACTCTACATGCACTTAAACCATTTAATTCTGTTTTCCTCTATATAACCCATTAAAGTGTTATGGTTATCACATCTAAATTAGCTGATATTCAGATGAAGCAAACATTTAAAAATATTGTAAAATTTATTATAAATATTTAAAAATGTATTTTGCATTGCACATTAAACTGAGCCAGATCTATCAAATAATGTGACTGAGTTTAGTAGGCTGTTGATTCTATCAGAAGTGATTCATTGCACACAAATAGCATTTCCTGAGAATGACCTAAGTGAACATCTGTCACACGCTTTACACACTTTCAAACTTTACACAACTGAAAATGCAATTTCATCTGAACAATCAAATTAAAGACCCATTCAAAGATCCATCAACTGTACAGTGTACTGTATTGGTTTAAAGCATTCTTCAGTTTAACTTCAAAATGATTTTTTCTTCCACCTCTGTCAATCACAAGAACCACCTTGCATCCAATGGTCAAGAGTTGCTCCAGTCACTGAAGCGCAAACATAGACCCACACTGTGCCTGCAGCTTTCATCTGTAAAACAAATTATTATGGTGATTATTAAACTATTATATAATTTTCATTTTGTTTGAATTCTACATTCATACATTTAAAATGTCATTTTAATGTATCCTACTTGCACTCTCTTATCACTGACTTTTGCTGCCACCTTGTGATCTAAACAGGAACTTCTGCCAGCAAAGTGAATTTTCTATTTGTTTAAAAAATATTGAATTATAATAATGTTTATTAAGCTGAGAATAAGGTTTTCTTCTTTTTTTCCAGTTCCTCTTATCTTGATTAAAAGAGCATCCAAACCAAAACCTACCAAAAATCTATGATTATACTAAACACTCATTTAATTTGCCAACTATCTGTTTTGACTGTATTATAAATACATTATATAATAAATTGTTATTTATACATCATGGAAATATTTGTTTTAATGCAATTAAATGATGGTGATTTTAATAAAAAAAAAAAGTGTTGGGATGATTTTTATTACCGTAGTTAATTATTCATAGCACCATTATTACTAAATAAATCAAATGTAAAACTAATATATTCCTTTTTGTTTTGTTTTTTAAGTAACAATAATGGAGTATATTTTTGTTTCTGAAGCAGAAGCTGCCACATAATCAACTTAAACACCATAATCAGTTTTAATATAATGTCATAATTTATTTTAATATAATGAAAGGAGACTGGAGCTAGCATAACAAATTTATTGTCTTTTTAAATTCTGTTCATAATACAAATTTATAATACAAAATAATACAGAACTGTAACTACAGAAGTTATCAGCAGAGGGCAGTATATTGTACACAAATGTTGTTCAAAAGGCAACCCAAAAACATCAAACACAGTAAGTATCATTAAATCATTTCAGTTGTGGTACAATATATTTATATTCATATGACTTTCTTTAGAAAGACTCTGCACATTTTTAAGGAATATGTACGCAGTTCTTTCCTAGTAAAATTTCATTTAGTTACTACATCTTTCAAGCACCAGAAAGGACAAGATGTTACTCAATTTGAAATTCAAATATAAAAACTGTACAGAAAGTGAAAATTCAAAGTGTAAGAGTTTCTACATTAAATTATTAAAAGTTTTTTTTCTTAATTATTGACTTGTTTTTTTTTGTTGTTGTTGTTGTTGTTTTTTTACTAATTAAAGCAGCTGAGTGCAGAAACCATGTAAAACCTGTTTAATGACAATTTTCACAATATTCTCAGGCTCTGAGACTTTAAAAATCATCAGATGTTAAATTATGAGGTAAATCAGATGTTGGATCATATATTTAGAAACCTGTTAAACGTTAAAATCCTTTCTTCCCTCTATGTGATGTATAGCTGAGTGAAAGGCTTCTCAATATGATGAAAAAACTGTGTGGGACACTGGGACTTGACTTTATCCATTGGGAATTGATTGGATTGTTTGATTGTTGTCGTTTATTATTGGTATGATCTGATATGAGTGACAGGTGACTGGAGCGGAGAGGTTATTGCCCTGCCCTTGTGCCGGTGAACACGTCTTCAGAGAAGAGAAGGGGGCAGGGTAGTTATTTTGATTAAAGATCACGAGTGTACATGAATTAAGAATAAATACAATAATGATGTGAACGGATAAATAACTCATGATAAACGTATTAACTTACTAAATATTCTGTATAAAAAAGAACAGTTGAATTTTGATTTTATGATGCAAAAGGCAGCTTATTTTATAGTTTTATAGCTAGTTGTCTGTGACAAATTGTACACACTCTATGTAGGCCTTTAATAAGCCTATGTTAAATTAAAATATCCTGTTGTGATAAGCAAAGATATGTCTTTTCACAAAGAAGTACCATAGTTGACCAGTTGCATTACATTTTACAAGAATATTGTCTGTTTAAATATAAATATACATATTTCTGCATGAATAAAATCTCAAATTGTCTTTTTATGGTTCAGCTGTGATATGAAAGTTTACCCATTCTGCAAACATCCTCATCCATTATGTCATTACAAGAAAGATTAATTTTCCATGCATGTGTTTCTGTGTGTCCATGAACACCAAACACAAATACTACTAGCAGTGACAGAGGTTTGGTTACACAAATCTTTTATCTGCAATGATGAGGTCTGAGCTGAAGAGAGCAGTACATGCCTAACTATAATTCGCACACAGCAAAATGAGGAACATCCTCACTGGCTTGTAGAGCTAGTATGATTGTAACACACTTCAGTAACAAATAACACTGAAGGCATATAAAGTTAATTATTAAGTCAAAAATACAGTTTCAAAAAGTACCCTATAGTCCGCTAATACATGTGGTACAGTGATAGTATCAACAAGGTAGGCCTACATGTTACTCTACAACACATGTCCAAAAAAATAGATGTAAGAACGTTTGTGTTGTGTTAGTGAATTGATCCTACTGTATTTTGGTTGGGAAAGTCTTAACTTGCAGTACAAAATCATTGTTAACCAGTTTCTCATGGAGGTGTTGAGCTGAATAAAGTTCTTCTTCATCACTGGTAAGAATAAAATGTATTTATACAAGCTTGTTTCAACTGATTGCAAGTAAAAATCATTTCATTCAGTACTATTTTAATATATATACATATATATACATATATATATATATATATATATATATATATATATATATATATATATATATATATATATATATATATAATGTCCGGGACGAAGTGATGAAATATGTTGGTAATGATGAAATATTTCTGTTTTCTTGATCGCCAGAAAAGGATTTATCGGTAAAACTGTACTGGAGAACGAGCAAAAATTGACAAGGGTGTGTGAGTCAATGCCATGAACACTTGAGTCAAATCGATGCTTCTCCAAGAGATGGCGCCCTTGACCGTTGCATAAGTATTTGACGATTGGTTAACGTTATCCAATAGCCAGTGCTGTTTAAATGACGTCAGATGTTTATTTAATTATTTATTTATTTTGATTAAATGTAGCTTCAAATTTATTGTGATTTTATTTTTTTTTTTTTTTTTTGCAATGGAAACATTTTTTATTTGGTCTCTTGGACAATCACAAAAACAGTCATGTTTATATCGTAAATATTATTTTACTGGTGATTAAAATTCATATTCACAGATGTACGTTTTCCTGAAAAAGAAAAATATATATATACTGACGATTTTCAGTGAAACAGGCAATTAAAACTGTACTTTCTGTAACACTTTTACAATAAGGTTAAAATTAACTGATTTTTTTTTTTTACATTATTTAACTACGTTAGTTAACATGAACTAACATTGAAAAATAAAGCATTTATTAATTTTAGTTAATTCTTATTTCAACATTTAATACATTCTTAAAATCAAAAGTTGTATCTGTTATCTGTCTATTATTTAATGGACCTGAGCTAACATGTAACAAGTAACAATGAACCGTTATATTTTTTAATAACGTCAACAAAGATTAATAAACACTGTAACAAATGTTTTGCTCATTGTTAGTTATGTTAGTTAATACATTAACTAGCACCTTACTGTAAAGTGTTATGGTAATTTATTTAATATTTATATGAATTAAGCTCCCTGCTGGAAAAATGTTTGTGTTACATTCCTGTTGTTCTCATGTATTTGTCATGTGAGTTTTGTTATTCATTTTCATGAAAGACTACATTTTTTTTCCCTTTGGGATAACGTGTACTGATAGACCATTAACAGTAAGATGAGGAATATGCATATTAACTAAATAAATAAGATCAATTATGGACTTTAATGTCACAATAATTTGTAATTTCTACTTGAGTTTAAACTCAATTTTACTCCAAACTTTTAAGTTTCAGTGGGTTGAAAGTTTCTACAGTGTATTACTTTAGCCCTACCTCATTTAATATTAATGACCCGTCTGCAAGTCCTGATGGAACACATTTAGGAGGTCACAGACACTGACTCTATAACACAATGTGAGTTTGAATCTAAGCATTCCACCACAAAGTCACTATACTTTGATATTCTGAGCATGGCTGGCGCTCAGGTCTTCGAGAGGACACAGAGACAGGCCACATCAGGCAGCAGAGGACAGCAGGTTCTGTCTCACGGTGTGTTACCCATGGGGCCACTGATCTAATTCGAGTTGCGTCCTGATTCCTCCGTAAAGGGCTGGACGTCTGAGCTCAGTGCAGCAGGAGGGGCTTTTGACAGAGAGAGCTATATGATGTCCACATTTACATGACCATTAATTAGTCTCAGTGACTAATAATCATGAAATCCTTGCAATGACTTTTCATACAACATAACTGGTGGCTAATGGTGCTCTCTGTAATGCAGGAAGAGGGAAATTAGAGTGACCCAGCAGCAGCATTTAGACCAGGAAGGTGCATTACACCAGGAGAAAGCTATCCATTAGCATTACCATTCATCTCAATGGTAGCTGCCCAGCTGACGCAGGACCTGTAGAAAGTAAGTGATTTCAAAGCCGCTTCAAAGCTTTGCTTCAGTTCTGCAGCTAGGCTGTTCTGAGCCAATCACCTGAGCTGTAAACATCATGTGACTAATCATTCCTGGGCCGCAGGAAAATGACAACAACACTGTGATGTCATAGACGGCAGATGGAGAAAAACATGAATCATATTATATATAAATCATTATAACTGTAAGTACCAAAATTGTTTATCTATCATAAATCTAGCAGTTTTTTTATATTTTCATTTTTTATATTAATATACATTTCAAATACTGTACATTGTGTTTTCTAACCTTGAGATTAAATTACAGAAAATTACGTTTGCTGCACAAGTCTTTCTAATACAACAGCAAATCATCTTTCTGACACCTTTTCTCTTATGAAAACCGTAATCAGTCTCTCATATACATATACATATACATATACATACACTCAACTAAATTACCATTAAAAACACACCAAAATACATATACATATACATATACATATATTTGTTGTAGTTTCCAGTTAGTTTCCAGTTAAAGCATAGCATTAATAGTTGCATTCTGTACCCAATATACATTCTGATATGCTTAGACATGGAGAATGTATGTATTTAGAAGAACTAGTGTTGCCCACAGTACATGTATTTAGTTTAGCTTAGGATGTCCTGTACAGTACAGCAGAGATTCTCAACCGGTGCGTCGCAACCTCAAAATTGGTCACAGGTCTGTTTTGATAGGGGTCACGGGGTCTGTGTTGTAAGAAATTAAAAAAGCCAGTGGATTTACATTGTCATGCACAATGCATTGCACTCACTAGATGGTGTCAGACACACTCCGACACTAAAACAGAAATAGATCACTAGCCAAGATGAGATATACAGGAAATTACAAACCATACATTCAAAAGATGGATTGTGTCTCTTATAATATTAAGCAGATTTATTTTCCACTGTTCAGTCTCAAATGACTTTGCTTGTTAAATAAAGGTTAAATAAACCTCCCATCAATCAAAGTCACCAAAAAAAACATACACATACATAAAATAAATTACACTGGATAAATAATGGAAATCCTCTTTACAGATGGATAAATAAAGTCAATAATTAATAGGTTTTCAATGGAAAAATGCTCACTTGTAGATTAAGGAGATGCAATGCAAAGGTTGTAGATGTTTGTATTGTGTCTGGCAGTAACAGTATTGCTGTAGCACAAGCGGTTGTGGGATTTGTAGGGCAGAGGTGAGTTAAGCCGAAGGATAGTCGACTGATCCCATGCGTCTCATGCAGCTGAGGTGGCAAAATCCAAACCATACAGAATAAACAGCCCTGAACAGTTGTTACTTACAGCTTTTACAAAGAGAGGTAGTCAGGACTAGTTTTATACTGTTTACTTCTTTAAATATTCTTAGGTTGTGTTTATTTTTGAAAGTGCTTTAAAAGTCAGGCTACTGAAAGCAACTGAACATTTCCTTCCTTATTGACCTTGAAATAAGATACATTTGAACACGTTGACCTTGTGATTACAAGAGCAACTGTGGGTATAATGTCACAATGGAAACATGCCTTCAAATAATCTATTGCAGGGTTTTCAGCAAAATTCAACTATAAAACATAAAAAAATTATGAAGCACAACATTTGTGAAACAGCAAATTGCAACATAAAAACAGCAGAAATTGTAATTAAATTTACTAAACAAAATGGTATAAAATTACATGTAAATAATGTGTGACTTTATGAATGTACATATGTCACAGGTTTATCCGACAATTACAGCACAATATCTGATAATATTGGAATTTTAATTTGAGGAGAATAAATCAATTATAAATCATCTTCATTTAAGAGACGCAAACATACAAAATCACATACATTTGCATAATTAGACCTTTTACTCCAAAACTTCAACCAATGGAGACATAATTCTTGTGTCAAATTTCCCAGTGTGACAGCTAGGCCCAGTCTTCATTGCTTAAATGTGACTCTAAAGCATCTGCTGAGCATTGTGATGACAGGCAAGCAAGAACCAGAGACATTTCAGGATCAAATATAGCAAATGAGCAGAGAGAGCAAGTAAAGTTACTGGCTCAGTCTATTAAACAGATTCATGGTGAGTGCTGTCTCTTGTATTTTGAGAGAACAGGCTACATTACTGTTAGAAAGGACACATCAGGGATTAGACTCATCCATCCAACAGATTTTAGAAAAACTTTCTGTGGCAGGGAAATGTCAGAATCAGATAAATCCCATAACAATAATTAACAAGTGACACCAACACATAAACACGCCCCCACTTCCACACGTGAAGCATGATAGACAGTGACTTCCTGTCTCTGTATGGTCCGCTGAGGCATCTTGCTGTCTTCCTGTCAGAGCATGTGTTGTCTGCTTTGACCTTCATTCAAGGACAATGGTATGATTGGTATGATTCTTTAGGGTCTTCATAAAATATCTGCAACATACTTTGGATCAAATTCCTCAAAGGTCATACAAAACAACACCCTTTCACCTTGCTTAAATGATAATGAGCTCTGCTCACCACGCCCCTCTCTCTGTTTTTTTGCGTATTCAGTGGTGCATAACAAAACTAATCCACTGCATCTTCAGTGGCTCTGATGTCGGGAGAAAACGAAGATTCGCGTTCACTTTTATATACAACTACAAAACACCTGCATTGCTTCTGAGACGTTGTTGCTGCAGCTGCTTGAGTGTGGAGAAAATAGAGGACGCTGTACTGACTGAGGGTGGAAAAATGCTAATACGGGTAAGTACGTCAGCAGTCGTGGGCTGGGTCTGAGAACTATGATATCATGCTGCTTAGAAAATCAAAACAGCTTGATAATTGAGACTGTTTGGGTTTTTGGGGAATTAAAAAAAAGAGTGAATAGATTTTTATGATTATAGGGTGGTTGTGTCCACACACTGCTAAGACACATTTATATGCAAACACCATGTAAAAGTGAATTTTGCATCCAATGTCCCCTTTCTCAATTAAAAGTAAAATTGCACTAGACGGATGTCTTTCATCATTGCACTTGCAACTCGCACACATGGCATTCTAAAAATGCAGCGCTCAGGTTAAAAGATGTTCCACTTTTAAAATGCATCTCTAGACCTTACTTTTTTTCCCCATTCCACTGCCCATGGCTCATGTTTTTCAATGCAAAAATGCATTTTGTGTAAATGGCTCATGTATTATTATTTTTTTTTTTACTCATATTTTACTACCTTCTGTCTTGCATTCTGTGCAAATGGTCTCTTATTGATAAATTTGTTCTGTAATCAGACTACTCTGGTTGACTGCGCTATTTAACAGTGCAACAAAACCGTTACTGAATACAGTCTACTAACATACAGTCTAAAACACCATACGCCAAGTACACCAAGTATACGTCTACATATCATTCCTCCATCTTTTTAAATTTTTTTTTTTATTGGAAGTCAATGAAGAAATAAGTTTAGTTTTCGAAAATGACTGTAAATCCCTTACTTGTATCAGTGTTGGGGAAAGTTACTTTTAAAAGTAATACATTATAATATTGTGATGTTTTGCACACTCCCAGGAGAAACAGACAGGAGACGAGAGTCCGGTTTGCAAGCACCCAACGGGCCTCCTCACTCTTTCCCCCCCGGACACCTCCCCCCAACAGCAGGTGAATCAAGTAAACACATTTATAACAGAGAATAAACAGTGTCATCGCTACAATATTTTGTTACTTCCTAAAAAGTAAAGTAACTAATTACATTACCTTTTATAGAAAGTAATGTGTATCGTTACTTTTGCATTATTTTTTAAATCTGGGCTGGGATTGCTTGATTGTTTTTTAATATAAAAAGTTCTGTTTTTGGCAAATGTAAAAGCCCTTTCACACCAAAACTTTAATGAATAAGCCTCGAGCTAAAAAAAAAAAAAAAAAAAGTACACAGTAGTACAGTACATCTCAATTGTGCTGCCATTGCTTGAAGAATAGGACACAGGAGAAGAAAGTTCAACACTCTTCAGTAGGGAAATCGGTTCAAATTGGTTGAGATGCAAAACAAATCGTGTTTCATTTAGTTTATATGAATGATTGTCTGAAGGGAATTTACTGTCTTTAGAAAAGTTTAGATGGTATTTTTTCTTTTCATCTTGCCTCTGTATAATGCACATTAAAGTTCATAAGTGCAGCACTGCTTTGTTTACAGCGGTAACCAAGGAAATGCTTTAAGCGCCACCTGCTGGCAGGTGTATGTATAATTTCACAAAACTGAAGTCAAACCATTCTGTTTTTGCTACAAAATTTCGAAATTATACAATCTAATTTAAATTAAAAACTGCTTATATTGCATGTATACAGCATCTTTGTTTGGATCATGATTAAAATGCAGTGGTTGCCTCTAATTTAAATGGAAAGAGCACAGACAATGCCTTATTTTGTTTATATGAAGAGATTTATTTTATTTGTGTTATTTATTTGATTTTGGGCTTGTTTTAAAATTTAAATTTAGTTTTGTTATTTACATTTACATTATATTTAAATTTTGTTATTTAGCAGATGCTTTTATCCAAAGCAACTTACAAATGAGGACAATAGAAGCAATCAAAACCAACAAAAGAGCAATGAGTGGTAAGTGCTATATTAGTATATTATTATAGTTATATTTCAATTTCACAAAGAGATGTACAGCATTTTGTCCAAGCAATAATACAAGGACACATTTAATTCATAATTTGCCTTAAATATCATTTTGTTAAAAAAAAAAGTGAATTGAATCGAATCGTGAAATCAAAATCGTGAATCGAATCGAATCGTGAGTTGAGTGAATCGTTACATCCCTACTCTTCAGCAAATAAAAAAAAGAAAGAAAGAAAAAAGAAAAACAAATGCTATGTTTATCTAAAGCTGTTTTTGCTTAGTGTGATTGAATTGGACCATCAAAGGTCAGCAGCAAAAACTTCAAGCTTGAACTGAATTGCTCTTGAAATCCCTTCCCTATGGATTTTACCCATGTGTCAAGGGGCATGATTAATTGCATTTGTTCAATGCATTATGTTTTTTATTATCAGCTGCACTAAATTAACATGTTAATTTGAAAGCCCTAAATACAACAGAATACTTGATTTCAGTCCCTCTGTGTGGATGGGAATGTGGGTGTAGGTGTGTGAGCACAAAGACAAGGACGAGTGATTCAACCACAGTCAGAAATCTGATTACAGACACAATATAGCACAGATACACAGAGCGTCATGGCCACAGGCTTTTCAGTCTCACCACATACTCTATTCAGCCTCTGATTCAGATTTCATCTAGATAACCCCCACACCACCCCCCTTTAATTCAAGATGCTGTCAACAAGGTTTCCTGAACCATTTTTCACCTTGAGACTGAAGTAGCAGTATGTGTCATTTGGCTTATATAAAATGTGCACTTAGCACTTTCAAGTTTGCATTTCATGACGTTAGTCCATGGGGGGCCAGAATGCCATTGTAATGTATGTGCTTCATTAATGTAAAAGGTTATTTTAAGGACAGTGGCAGGCATTAGATTATTATGTGATTTCTGACAGTGATTTCTCAGCATAATTTGCTGTGCTTACACTATTGCCATGACAACTATTTCACCAACAGACAGTTTAGAAGATGAGGCAAATCTATCAATAGTGAGACCTAAACAAGCTGATGAAAATGCAAAAATGAAAATGAAAATGCAAACAGCATGAATATTACATACATGTTGGATACTCATAACAAGAAAACAATAATTCTGTGCACTTTATACTATGGGGCTGTTGAACATTATACATTATTTCAAAATTAATGTTTTAATTATTTTCAGGTGCTGTGTCAAAATCGCCCCCTGTCCCCTTATTCACTATTCCCTTCGTTAGTCCACAAATATAGTCCACTTGAAGGAGTGAATGAAAGCAAGTGCACAAATCTGGACACTGAGTGGGCCAGAAAGGCTGCAGATTTTGCATAAATAATAGTTTGAAATTTAGCAAACTTGCAGCTTCAATAGTAATTAATATATTTATCTTGAACTCTGTCATTGAAACTAACAATCTAACAAATACAGACATGATCGTTCAACTGATGGATTAATAAGAATGGATAAATGCAAACTGAAAAGACTGCAACTTACCAAGCAAATGAAGGAAATAATGATAAACACCTCTGAGAGTAAAAGAATCCACACGACAACTGATAAGTGAGCGGAAAAACTGAACAAACGAAAACAGGAACTAAAAAATAGAAAATGAAGAGTCCATGAAAATGAAACTACTTTGGAGGTCTAGGAGTTGGTGAAGGCCTGGTAGAGAGGAGCAGACGAAGGGCTGGCGAGAACAGGCAGACAGACAGGCAGAGAAACCAAAGAGGAGTGAATGGAGGGAGCAGAGCACAGTAGGGATGACTGGTGGAGTGGACAGAGGGAGAATCCATGATGTAAACTTGGCTGACGACATCCGTAGGACTACTGCCTGAGATAAAGTTGATGTCAGGGGATCCCGGGGCGCAGACGAAGATCCGATAAAACTGAGCAACACAGCTTGCACTGGAGACTAAGGCGGAGTTGCGGCAATGACCATCTGAGGTGGAACTAGAGTGCACCAAGGTAGAGCTGGTATAGCCATGGGAAAGGAGAAGCATGCTGAAGCCGTAAGGGTGGAGAGATGGAGCATAATGAAAGTGAAAGTGAAAGTCGTGACATTTTGCTAAGTATGGTAGCCTGGGTGCCAGCCCAGCGGTCTGGACTCGATCCATTGAGGAGTAATTATGCTCGGCTCCCAGAAGGCCGAGCCAATCAAATTGCCAGGGCGGGCTTTAATCGATGATGGACAGGCTATCTGCGGTTACGTAACCACCCACGTCATCAAAGAGCGCTTGGGTTGAATTGGTTTTCACCAACGATGACTGCAGCTGGAGAAGTAAGATGTTTAGATTCCGCTATCACGTCTGTAATAAAAGAAATCGACAGCGCATTAATTTTAAAAGACAAACAAAGAACCGCAATCACGGCATTTGTTGATGGGAAAGATGTGCTTGCCGTCCTTCCGACGGGATTCGGCAAAAGTTTAATTTATCAGCTGGCTCCGATGGTCGCTAAGAAGATAGAACGCAATGAAAACCCTGTGGTCACTGTGGTTTCTCCTTTGGTCGCACTCATGGAGGACCAACTAAAAGAAGCAACCGAAATGGGCATCACGGCGATGCAACTCGGCGTGCACAGCGAGGTGGACATAACCAGCGGTCGTTGTCAGCTCCTTTCCGGAAGCCCCGAATCCTGGCTGCTGAACAAAAAGTGGAGGGACATGCTAGGCTCCGATGTTTTTCAAGCCAATGTAATGGGTATCGTCGTGGATGAAGTTCATCTCATTTACAAATGGTAAGATTTAATCTGACTGTCTGACTTAAAAAATAACTCATAACATAGTGACATGAAGCAAATGTTGTAAAAAATATATTGTACCTAACGTCACTTACTGCGTTGCTCTGATTGGTTGTAGGTCTATCCAATTGAGTTAACTTAACTGGTTCGGTTAAGACACGCCCCATAATTCAAGTGCAATGGAGCAGTATCAGACTCACATTCTGCCTAGAATATGAGTATGACGAAGTCAGGCTACAAGTATGGTAACCCATACTCAGAATTGGTGCTCTGCATTTAACCCCTCCAAGTGCACACACACAGCAGTGAGAAGTGAACACACCTTGAACACACACCCGGAGCAGTGGGCAGCTATATCCAGCGCCCGGGGAGCAGTGCCTTGCTCAAGGGCACTTCAGCCATGGGTACTGAGGGTGGAAGAAAGCATTGTTCATTCACTCCCTCCCACCTACAACTCCTGCCAGCACCGAGACTCGAACCTACGACCTTCGGGTTACAAGTCCAAATCTCTAACCATTAGGCCACAGCTGCTGGAAGGCTCAAGAGTCTGTGGCACAGGCAGGGTATTGACTGACCAAGGTAGAGCTGGAAGGATGAGGGAATCTGAGCCGTAAAGCCAAGGTTGACGTGCTGAGGTGGATCGAGGGGATAAGAGGCCGGAGACAGAGCAGAGGCATCCTCTCTTATAGGCGAGGCTGGTGAATGCACGACCTAAAGCTTCACAACACCTCAAATCACTATTATAGGGGAAGACGAAGGGCTGCAGGAATCAAGCTGAGGCCAGGCTGAAGGACTGGCTGAACCTAGTATTGGAAGTGATAGAGGGAGGCTGGGCAGGATTACTGACAATAATTCAAAGTTCATACAGCATAAAGACTCTGGAATTATACTGGGCTGAATCGATGATGAAGAAGATAGTACAGTTAAATCAGGGTGGTCTATTGACTAGTCACCATTTTCAAACGCCACCAATATTCCCTCTGGAACAGCTGTTGCCGGCTCTCACCCCTGGTCAGACTCAAGTTGGGGCTTCGGCTCTGGGACTTTAGTAGGCACTGTTGTCACAGGCTCAGTATATGTAGTGGGTTGAAGCTCTCTGTCAACAGGGGGCTCAGGCGTAGTCATCTCCATGGTGAGGGGTGATGGTGGACTGTGCTCTGAGTCTGGCTGTGCAACATCAGTGAGGTGTGGCTGGATGAGGCTGACATCCTCCGCTCCACCCACTGTGAATGAGGGTCCATTCACTCACAGTGCAAAGTTGATGTAAGCCTCCCGGGTGCAGCAGGGATTGCCATGGGGCATGATAAAGCAGAGATCTTTATCCAGTCCACACCAAACAAAGGAACTAAACAGGAATTAAAGAATACAAACTAAGAGTCCATGGAAATTAAACTTATAAACAAGATAACAAACAGTTTGTGACAATGATATTATTCTGTACCGAATGAGGGCTATTTCGGACACAGTCATGGAAACGCACAGCTAGACTAGTTCCAAGCAGGTCTTGACCGTATTACATGTCCATATCACTTTGCCAAATGATTTCAGTTATTTCAAAGGTCTGGGGCAGTAGTGGCCTAATGGTTAGAGAGTCAGACTTGTAACCCGAAGATTGCAGATTTGAGTTTCAGGTCCATCAGGAATTGTCGGTGGGGGGAGTGAATAACCAGCACTCTGTTCCACCCTCAATACCACAACTGAAGTAAGACCTTTGAGCAAGGCACCAAACTCCCAACTGCATCCCAGGTGCCACAGCCCATGGCTGCCCACTCCTCCGGTGTGTGTTCATGGTGTGTGTGTGTGTGTTCACTACTGTGTGTGTGTGTGTGTGCACCTGGATGGGTTAAATGCAGAGCACAAATTCATATGGGACACCATACTTGGCCACACGTTACTTCACTTCACTATACAGGCTACAACAGCAAAAGAACCAAAATCAGTAGACACTGACCAATCAAATAGATACAGTAAACAATAGGATAAAAATGACAAACTATTTCCATGTTTTTTGCCACATAATTGTACAGAAAGCACATACTCTTTCTCCCATTTTCTCTCCCATAAAAACACACACACATACAGTATGCACACACTGAAACATACATGTGTACAGAAATGTGCTGTCGGTGCAGCTCTTTTATCAGTTAAATGGTTTAGCCACTTAAGCCACTGACATTTCTCACTAGCGGGGTAATAGCGGTGCTGTTCTTTAAGCAGTTCAACTTGCAGTTTCATTATTAGTAATAGACGCTGCTGCCGAACAAACTCAGGAAATGAGTTTGCTATCAGTGGCTCAAGCCTCTGATACTTTGTCTAAAATTACGTTTTGGAATTAGCAATGGAGGTGTGGGATGAAATGTGTAAGAAATTAAGAGCATTTTAAGGACAAAAACCTAACAAATGTCTTGTAATACAACATCTGAACAATGTTTTGAGATGTGGTAACCATAGAATAATTAGAATAATTGACTCTAGTCTGTTTAATTATTAGAAGATAATGCACACCTGAGTTAGTAATGCGGCTATGATGTGAACGGACAGCCCGTAATCAATTATTCCTTACTTATGAATGTGTTAAAGGGTGTCACGAAACACACACAGACAGGTAGATCCAAATGCAGTATGTTTTATTAGGGCAATCCAAAATCATAAACGGTCCAGGCAGGGGTCAAAACCAAACATAAACAGTCCAAAACATGAACCACGAACATCCACCAGGGAACCAGGAAAACGCAGGGTGACATTCAACAAGGACTCCGTAACAATGACAGAAACAACCAGGGTATTTATAGACAGGTGCAAACAAGGTAAGTGGTGACAGCTGAACACAATGAACAGTGATGAACAGATAAGGCTAGTGGGAAATGTAGGTCTGTGGAGACGTGAAGGTGCTCTGGACGTCCTGTGGAGACGTGAAGGTGCTCTGGACGTCCTGTGGAGACGTGAAGTGCCTCGACCTCGGGAACCATCTCGGGCACCACATCGGACAGCGCCTCGGGCACCGCATCGGGAATGGCCTCGGGTCCCACAACGGCATCGGGAACCGATTCGGCCTCGGGAACCATCTCTGGCACCGCATCGAACACTTCCTCGGGCACCGCCTCGGGAATGGCCTCGGACCCTGCCTCGGGCACCGCATCGGGAACGGCCTCCGCATCGGGCACCGCCTCGGCCTCGGGCATTACATCGGGAACCGTCTCTGGCACCGTCTCTGGCACCGCATCGGGCACCGCCTCGGCATCGGGCACCGCCTCGGCCTCGGGCATTGCATCGGGAACTGCCTCGACCACCGCCTCGGGCACCGCCTCGGCATCGGGCATTACATCGGGAACCGTCTCTGGTACGGCATCGGGCACCGCCTCGGTCTCAGGCATTACATTGGGAACCGTCTCTGGCACCGCATCGGGCACCGCCCGCGGCATCGGCCATTGCATCGGGAACCATCTCTGGCACCGCCTCGGCATCGGGGACCGCCTCGGGCACCGCCTCGGCATCGGGCACCGCCTCGGCCTCGGTCATTGCATCGGGGACCGCCTCGACCACCGCCTCGGGCACCGCCTCGGTCATTGCATCGGGGACCGCATCGGGCACCGCCTCGGGCACCGCCTCGGCATCGGTCACCGCCTCGGGCACCGCCTCGGCATCGGTCACCGCCTCGGCATCGGGGCACCGCCTCGGGCACCGCCCTCGGCAACCGCCTCGGCATCGGGCACTGCCTCGGCATCGGACATTGTATCGGGAACCGCCTCGGGAACCGCCTCGGCCACCGCATCAGGCACCGCCTCGGCATCGGGCACCGCCTCGGCATCGGGCACCGCCTCGGCATCGGGCACCGCCTCGGCATCGGGCACCCGCCTCGGCATCGGACACCGCCTCGGCATCGGGCACCGCCTCGGCATCGGACACCGCCTCGGCATCGGACACCGCCTCGGCATCGGACATTGCATCGGGAACCGCCCTGGCATCGGGCACCGCCTCGGGCACCGCCTCGGCATCGGGCACCGCCTCGGCATCGGGCACCGCCTCGGCATCGGGCACCGCCTCCGGAACAGCATCGGTCACTGCCTCGGCATCGGGAACAGCATCGGGCCCCGCCTCGGCATCGGGAACAGCATCGGGCCCCGCCTCGGCATCGGGAACAGCATCGGGCCCCGCCTCGGCCTCCGGAACAGCATCGGGCCCCGCCTCGGCATCGGGAACAGCATCGGGCCCCGCCTCGGCATCGGGAACAGCATCGGGCCCCGCCTCGGCATCGGGAACAGCATCGGGCCCCGCCTCGGCATCGGGAACAGCATCGGGCCCCGCCTCGACCTCCGGACCAGCATCGGGCACCGCCTCGGCATCAGGCACAGCCTCGGCATCGGGCACAGCCTCGGCCTCCAGAACCGCATCGGGCACCGCCTCGACCTCCGGAACAACATCGGGCACCGCTTCGGCATCAGGCACCGCCTCGGGAACCTTGGACACGTCCACCTGGACGACAGCGGCCTGCTCGGGAACGTCCTCCTGGACGGTAGCGGCCAGCTCGGGAACGTCCTCCTGGACGGCAGCGGCCTGCTCGGGAACGTCCTCCTGGACGGCAGCGGCCTGCTCGGGAACGTCCTCCTGGACGGCAGCGGCCTGCTCGGGAACGTCCTCCTGGACGGCAGCGGCCTGCTCGGGAACGTCCTCCGGGCTTTAAGGAACGGCTGACGCCTGTCTCCTCCTCCTGCGGCCTCTATGATGGCGTGCCGGTGGCTCCTTGACGGAAGACTCAGGCGTTGAGTCAACCATCTTGTCTGCCAACCCAGGTGTAGATTCGACCATCTTGTGCAGTGGTGCTGGGCTGGCGGTCATCTCGTGCTGTGGTGCTGGGCTGGCGGCCATCTTGTGCTGTGGCGCTGGGCTGGCGGCCATCTTGTGCTGTGGCGCTGGGCTGGCGGCCATCTTGGGCATTGACGCTGGCTCAGCGGCCGTGAGGTGAACACTCCTGGGAAACTCTGGGATCTGGCACATCCTGGAAAAGTAACTTACTACTGTCTCCGCGGCCATCTTGGGCTGTGGCGCTGGGCTGGCGGCCATCTTGTGCTGTGGCGCTGGACTGGCGGCCATCTTGTGCTGTGGCGCTGGACTGGCGGCCATCTTGTGCTGTGGCGCTGGGCTGGCGGCCACCTTGCGCTGTGGCGCTGGGTTGGCTACCATCCTGGACTGTGGTGCTGGCTCAGCAGCCGAGACATGAACACTGTTGGGAATCTCTAGGATCTTGGACAGCACAGAAAAATAGTCCAAGAATGTTTCCGCGGCCGTCTTGTCCGAAGGCCCAGGCTCGGCAGACGTAACGTGAACGGTCTCCGGAACGACAGACGTGTGCTTCCTCCCCCTTCTCTGTCCGTGATGGAGAGACGGCAGCTCCGATCCGTCCCTCACGAGCCCAGGGTCGAAGGGGGGCCCTGGTGGAGAGCGATGCCGGATCTCCTCTTGACCACTCACTCCTCTGCGACCTCCCCGGGTCCCACGAAAAACGACCAGGCGGGTCCCCTCGAACCCACTCCTTCTCTCCCGCTCGATGGCAGGGGGAGAAACCTCAAAAAACATACTGCTGGATCTAGGTTTGACGGAGTCCTTCTGTCACGAAACACACACAGACAGGTAGATCCAAATGCAGTATGTTTTATTAGGGCAATCCAAAATCATAAACGGTCCAGGCAGGGGTCAAAACCAAACATAAACAGTCCAAAACATGACACACGAACATCCACCAGGGAACCAGGAAAACGCAGGGTGACATTCAACAAGGACTCCGTAACAATGACAGAAACAACCAGGGTATTTATAGACAGGTGCAAACAAGGTAAGTGGTGACAGCTGAACACAATGAACAGTGATGAACAGATAAGGCTAGTGGGAAATGTAGTTCAGAAGGGGGTGACAATCAGGGGAAGTGAGACCTCTAGTGGCCACCCAGGGAGACACAGAACAGACACTGTGACAAAGGGTTTTTTCTCATTCTATGAGGTATCACTGATACAGCACACAAAATCATTTATTTATGTACAGAAATTAAACATGCTGTTTACAAAACACAAGAGAATGACCTGAATCTATTATACAGACAATCTCTCAGGTTTTAATGAAATTATCTAATCGAATGTGATGGTTCATGATGGAGCTACACATAAACTTGACAGTAACTGATGGCTTTTCTTGCAATGGGAAGTTGGTGACTGGTCAATGGATGTAAATGGCAGATTTAATTATGTTTGTTATTTGTTTATTTGATTTGAAGGTGATTGCAAAAAAAAAAAAAAAAAAAAATGATTTGATTTCTAGACAAATGTTTCTAGACCAGTTGTGTGCTTTATGAGACCGTCTTATTCAATTTCATCCCACCCATGTAATCATGTTACCTAAACACAGCCTAGCAACCACGAGCACCCTGCAAATAGACCTCATTATGACCTGTGTTTCTCATTTCATTTCTTGCTAGGAAAGTAAAAAAACTGACATTAGTTTTTTTTCTGGTTAGCTAGTATTTATCTGTAAGTATAAAAAGATCCCTCCCTGAGAGAAGCATTCAAGCATGAAAAGTGCTGAGGGAAATCAATTAAGGAGGTCTATAGGAGCCGGGGTGTTCAAGGTCTCCAGAGCTCACTAAAAAGGTACTCCACCAACTCATTCACTCTGTTATAGCAGCCTGATGCACTTCTGCACAAAGATACAAGGACGTAGGCAAATGTTCAAGACTAGTGAGGATAAAAGGCAAAATTTTAAGAATTTAACATTAAAAAAATCCACAAAACATAATTTAATCACCCTAATAACAATTCCATACCTATATAACTTTATTTTTTTTTCTCTGGAACACATACACACAAATGTCTCAGAGTTTCTTTTTATGAATACAATGAAATCAATGGAACTAAAACTGTTTGGCTACCAAAACTAGCTTTTGTGTTGCACAGAAGAAAGTAAGTCGTACAGTTTTAGAATGACATAATGGCAAATAATGACAGAATTTTCATTTTCGGCTGAACCATCACTTTGATATTAGAATTACTTGCATATTCTGTTTTACTCACAATGCCTATTAATGAGATACCAAACATGGTAATGATCAATGTCCATCACATTGGTAGATTGATATCTAAAAGTTTATTTTTTTCTTCTTCTTCTTCTCACTAACATTCTCAGCAGTCCAAAAGAAATGAAATAAAGTGCATGCATCCATAATAAAACATCCCTCACACAGCTCTGGGGGGTGAATAAAAGCCTCTTGTAGCGAATCCATGTGTGTTTTTTTTAAGATAAATATCCATATTTCAAACCTAATAAACACTTTTTTCTCACTTCTGCTGACTGTTGTACACGGAAGCCATTCCGGCTTTAACTAGCCAAACAGTTGTATTAGAAAGACTAAACTAGTTTTGAGGGTGTCCCACTAACTAGATCAGCACCAGACTAGCGTTAATTAACATAAACTGGCATTGATTAACAGAGCTGTGAAGATTGCGGCTGACCCCTCTCATCCTGCCAATAGTCTGTTTAATCTTCTCCCCTCTGGAAAGCGGTATAGGGCCTTTTTGCCCAAAACATCACGCCACCGCCACAGTTTTTTCCCCCAAGCAATAGCCCTCCTAAATGACTCTTAAATCTTGGAATTCATGGCACTTTATTTATTATTTAACTCATCACTTTTTACATTCATATTAACGTATCGCTTATAATGTCTCTATTTTACCTCGAAATAAATTTTTTTTTTTTTTTTTTTTTCTTTCTGTTTTTACTGTGTTGCCTGCATGGAGAAAACCAAATCAAATTCCTAGTATCTGTATACATGGCGAAATAAAGTTGAATTGAATTGGATTTAATTGAATTGAATTAGAATAGAAATGGATTCTAGTCTAAGCAGTTCTTTTCAACAAGGAAACAGCATCAATGTTTTTGATAAGGCGTTAGTATTTTTCTCATGCACTAGGAAAAAGTCATCATAAGCTGCAGGCATATTAACCTTTTAGTCATGTAATTATCGTGACAAAAGGATGAACAGAATAAGTGAGGTGAGACAAAGTGCAGACAATTAATCCAAGATATTAAAAGCCCTGAAAGGCAAGCCACCAGCCGAGCCACTTGATCTGTTAATGTGCAGTCGAAGGACAGAGTGTCATTTGTGCCACAGATAAAGAGTTTCCAATAGTTTAATGTTTCCTAGAATCAACTATGAGGAAAAAGATGTGTGCTGTGTACAAAGCACAACCACAATAAATAGTTACAAATTTCTGTCTCTTTCTCTCTCTCTCCATGTGCGTCTCAATTTATCTGCATTTATGTGTTCTCAACATAAATGCAGAGAGTAGACCTGGAGTGCTATCAGCCAATCACGAGGTTCTGTGCCTCGACGGAGAACACGACCAGTCACATGTCTCAATGGACCAGAACAGAGAGAGAAAGGCAACCAGTTTGAGAAAGAAAGAGGTAGAAAAGAGGCAAGATACCATGACTGGGAGAGAAAGAACAAGACTGAAGGAGATTTAACAAGACAGTGAGTGGAAAGAAAAGGAAAAAACTGACACAAATGATGGTTGTCGTGGCAACGCCTGCTGCCTGCAAAATGTGTTGTTTTTCCCGAACTTACACCCACACAGATTTTACACTGTTTAGGCTTTATTCACCTTGCTTATAAACCATGATCAATGGATGCTGAGATTTTACTTATTCAAAGAATGGACTTCCTGTTCTTCAAAAGAGGAATATTTGCAATAGATAAGCACTAATGATTTGTCTGTGCAAGTATACACTCCAGTCATCAAGTCCGTATTACACTCAGATAATACTGTTCTGTTTTATTTCCGTGTGTGTCTATGAATTGAACTCATCGGTTTGTTTGCTTAGGGTTCATTACACTGACGTTAGTGGAGCTTGTGCCAATCCATATAACTGAATACAAACAAATAAGATATATGATTTCCCCTTTACAATTACTTTAGCAAACAAGAGCATATGAAACACAGGATTTAGTGCTTTCGCCTTGACAGCCCATTATAAAACGCTTCAAAGATGGCAAAGACTTGCAGGAGAGATTTTGAGGGTTATGGGAGAACGGAGAGAAGAAGAGGCGACAGGACACTAATGCATTTCTCAGACTGTGACATCACTGAGCTGTGAGCGCGCACACACACACACAGGAATCTCTCAAATATAGTGAAAATTATATTCACTTATTAAAGGGTAATTATAAAGACTAATAAATAAATAATTTCCCAGATATTAAATTCTGCTTCATAAACCTGTGAAATACTTTATGCACCATAAACCCTGGAGCATTTTACGACAATTTTAGGATTTTTATGAGACTGCTGGGTGGTTGAGATAGATCTAAGACAGAAAAAGAAACTTTAATCATCAATTTAATTTTTTATTTTTCTTCTTGTTTCACATACTTAATTTGCACCAGTTTTTCTCTCAAGTCTCTCATGCTTACCAAGGCTGCATTTATTTCATATAAAATACAGTAAAAACTATAATATTGTGCACTGATCTATATAATGATAATAATAATTCTCTATTATAAATAAGTGATATTGTCATTACAGTTTTAAATAACTGTTTTCTATTTAGTATATATTAAAATGTAATTTATTCCTTTGATGCAAAGCTGAATTTTCAGCATCATTACTCCAGTCTTCAGTGTCATATGATCCTTCAGAAATCATTCTAATAAAATTGATTTGCTTCTCAATAAAAAATAATTTCTTTAAAAAAAAAAAAATAGCACATACAGTACATACAGCCTGACACACAACATGTGGACATTACAAGAATATCACATCACATGGAGACTACAGCACACCCCAAAAAAAGTGTCAATGCAAATAACAGCCACACAGACAAAGACAGATTTATACAGTGATATTACAGCCTGTGTCCCAAATCTGTTCTAAGTCAAGCTTGCAAGGGAGTGACTGGAGTGCATCCAGGGTGTATTTATCCTCTTACTCTATCTGCAGATGGGCAACCAGCAGTACAGTCAGGCAGGGAGCAGAGAGAGGGCTGGAGAGAGCAGTGTGCTGGGTAAATATTGCTCATATCAAATTAGCCCTGTACTGCAGAGAAGCCCGGCTGATGTGATGGAGTTTGACTGGTGTGTGGAGATCTCACATTCACTCATGCAAACATTCAGCTTGTGCTTCCCCTTTCTTACTCTCTCTCTTTCTCTCTCTGTTGCTCTGTTGCTCTTTCACACCCACACAACAGTAGATCTGTTCACAACACAACAGACGCACATGTTTTCTTGCACATACAACCTGCTGAACTAGCCCCCAAAGGACAAATGGGCTGCAAATGCTTTAGCAATATTACTGTAATATAATATATGCGTAAAGCACCCGAGTGTACAGAAAAAGGATAAGATTGTGATCTATAAGGGAATTTTCTCCAGGATGTAATTAATTTCCATTGGTGTCGGTGGTGAGGTGAGACTTTAGTCTGGGATCTGTTGGCAAGCGTTCAGAGACAACAGCTGGTTTGCTGGCCCACACGTCTCCTGCTGCCCTGGGCCAGTGCTTTTGATTCCACACATGTCTCTGTCACTGAGAGTTAATTAAGCAACAATTAAGCACCTCTCCAACCGCCGATGCTAATTGTTATCATTTATAAATTCAGCTGAGAGTAAAAGACTAAATGAAAATTTTCATCCCAAGATAAATTGTGCTAATAAAAGTTCCACACCACTGATGCATGTCGACGAACACTTCAAAACTGCAATTTCTAATATTTACTTCAAAAAAAAAATTTCTAAACTGTGTGCATAATTTAACAAGTAATATCAAAATTGCCCATGCAATATTCATAATTATAAGAAGAGCTACTTTTCAACATGTTTTCATTTCAACATGATCATATCTTCACAACACATCATGAGTCTGTTGTCATATCAAAGAAATGATGGTAATAATCATAATCTGGGAGCACTGTGTGAGGCACTGGATGTTATTTCTATATACTGTGTATTATATATTCTTTTCGCATTGCAAATAATTTTGTAAACTCTTATTATTCTAATATGAGTATATGTTGTATTCAGACTTGTTGTTGGACAATTTTAAAACACAGTAAGCTTACGTTAATTGGACAGTTTATGAACAATTATAGTAAAATTCCGTAGCAGTATTTCTTGTATTTTCCCAGTAAAAAGTGCCTGTCCCCATTTAAAGCAGACTATATGGTGGGATTAAAAAAAAAAAAAACAGTTGTGGCTAAAAATGTATAATTATTTTCTACGACTTATTAATTTGTGGCCACGTCATTCATTCTGTCATTTTAGTTAAATCATTTTAAACCATATTGTACCAATTTGTTTTTTCATTTTAATTTAGTTAAATTGTGGCCATGACAACTAAAACAACTACATGTGCTCCATAATTGGTTACTTTTTTAAACAAAAGTATTTCAACATTGTCAGTGCTAGTAAGTCGAATTCATATTGGCTGGTGCAATGCTGCATTTATAAAACCAGAGCTGTATTTTTATTTTTATTTTTTCACAAATTGCAAAAATTATGACTGTTATCACACAGGTTTCTCAAACACTTTTATTACCTCTTCCATCCTCTGTCCTGTATTATGTGGACAAATGTCAAGTCTCATCCCAGCATTAGAAGAGTCAGAAGTTGGCATGTCACGAGTGCTCAAACAAACAGTGTGCTGCTTTTTATAGCTCTTTCTCATGTGTGTGCCATACTTCTGGCTGAGGACAGGACAGACACCTTTAATTGAATTGAAAAAGTCTGATCCACTGTGCAAGTTTAATGGAATTGGTTTGAACTTTAATGGAAGTTTAATGGAAGTGGTTTGTTGCTCAAAAGACAAAAGACAGTCAATATCACCTCATCACCTCATCATCCAATACTATGCTTCTGAGAAAAAAGAAAAAGTGGCATTTCATAAAGAGAGTTTAATTATCACACAGCACTCATGGTGTACATAGAAACTCAGTACATAAGAACCTCCTGGGATCGACCTGCTGTAAATCTTTATTTTACTGCACTGCCGGTAGAGCAATGTGATAAACT
This sequence comes from Cyprinus carpio, assembly GCF_018340385.1. NCBI lineage: Eukaryota > Metazoa > Chordata > Actinopteri > Cypriniformes > Cyprinidae > Cyprinus > Cyprinus carpio. The sequence goes on along the minus strand of NC_056590.1, from coordinate 16,153,457 downwards.
CAGCTTGATGTGGCTCTGGTAATCAGAGCCCTTTCAGGAAGTTCACATGCACACTCTCAAGCTGCTGCAACCCGAGGAACACGAGGATACATTTATGTCAGTAACGGAAAGGGTTTATGCCTTGTGTATGTTAAGTTTGAGAGCATGTTGCTTCATATGGGCATCACTGGAAAGATGCCTTTTGAAATAATGGTTAGAGTTGAAGGGATGGGCTGAGGAATTTTACTGTAAGCATGGAATTATTAATGTTTCAATGCAACTAAAGCCAAATGGATATGCTCTCCAGACCTTCTTGGGAAACAATACAGCAGCTATTGAGAGAAAACATCAACGTTTCATTGAAAGGGACAACAGGAGTGTTTCTTGGCAGCCAGTATGAGTGTTTCTGTGCAAACAGCACAAGGCTTCCTGGGAAAACATGGAAAACATGGTACATTTCCAAAAATGGGTACAAGGTGTTACCACAGTTACAAACATAATATCTATCTGAAAAGGATTAAAAGAACAAACAGAGTAATTTACTCTATAGATGTGGCTCCAGTATTTATATTATTTAACGGTTATTGTCAATATCAATAGTGCTAAACATGCATTGCATAACATTTCATGACAAGTCATATTATATACGTATATAGCATTATACACTGTGGTATTATGATAGTCGAGGTGGCTTTGGCAAGCTTTGTTCTTGAATGTAATTCTCTTCGAAAAGATTTCGAGAGCATCCGAAAATTCCATATCATTAGTATTACTATGTCTTACATAAGACATTGACAGAGGACAGATGGATTTTGGGGCAATTTTAATTTCACTACAAACACTGGGTTAACAACATCAAACAAGAAGATAATAGAATGTTTACCATCCCACACACAGCAGACTTTATGCCTGTCTTGACAGCCAGAGGCACTTTCTACAAACTGGGTACAAAATAGGGCCTGAAACGCTTCAAAATATCTCTTTTTCAAAAAAGCAGTCAGTGAAATAATGTGCTTAGCCTTCAGAAAATGTTAATCAACCTCAAGAGGTCGAACTAAATATTATGAACTGTTTATTTTCTATTCATTTTAGATGTGATTTGCATTTTATATGAGCTTTTTATTAATAATACGAACAAGCACATCAACCTAATCTACACAAATACCCCTTTATGGTAGTATAATTAATGAAATGATTTCTCACAAAGCAGTTGCTCATTTATGCATATAACATTATTAGGCAAGGCAAGGCAAGTTTATTTATATAGCACATTTCATACACAATGGTAATTCAAAGTGCTTTACATAAAAGAAAAGAAAATAATAATAATAAAACAATAATCACAACAATAAAACAAGGGATTTGAAAACTTTGAAAATGATTTAAAAATTGATTTAAGAGGTTTTAAATGTCTTTAAAACTGTTAAGAATAGAAAATGATTATACATAAAATATAGTGGAATCAGTTCAGACATTGCACGGTGCCCATTCAATAAATGCACAGCTAAACAGATGAGTTTTGAGTCTGCATTTAAATGTGACTATTGTTTTAGCACATGTGATCTCTTCTGGAAGCTGGTTCCAACTGCGGGTGGCGTAATAGCTGAAAGCGGACTCCCCTTTTTTGTGTGTGTGAACCCTTGGTATTTCTGACTCGATCCTAATGATCTGAGTGGTCTGTTAGATTTATGTTCATTGAGCATATCTGCAATGTATTTAGGTCCTAGGCCATTGAGTGATTTATAAATAAGTAAAAAACTTTAAAATCAATCCTAAATATAACTGGATATTAATGAATATTGTCTATTTATCTAATAAACAATATTGCATTATTGGATTATATTGGTATATGATCATATTATATGAGTGCAGAATGTTTGTTCGTCTTCCCATTATCCTGTTCAGTGTATAAATGGTGTTCCCTGTCTTTAGTCCAGTGTCTGGTATTGCTGATGTCAACTCCTTGTGCTACATGTGATTCCCTGCGATATGAATAAATTCCTTGGTTTTGTACTCCTGGTCTCCTCGTTCCTGGCTCTGTGTTCCCGCACCGTAGCAAAACGTGACAGTTTACCGGGTTAAAAATTTAGCCTACATTATTCTGTCATGCAGTAGGGGCTAGTTTGTGAATAAATGTTAGCTTATTGGTAAATTATGTTTCCAACACATAAGGTAAAGTGAATGGTTGAGGCTGATGAATGTAAAAATAAATAATAATGTAATGAGATTTTTTTTTTTTGTGACTTTTTTTTTTTAAATTAACACTTGAAATTAAGCACATTTAATTCTACTGCACAAAATAAAAACCATTAAAGTATATTCTATGCTCAGACTATAATCAAAACGATAAATGAGAAAAGGACATTTTTATTAGAAAAAAATGAGAGAGCACGGACTTATGTAAGCAGGAGATCACTGCTGCACTCATACTGTAGTGTGTGTCTATGGGTGTGTGTGTGTGAGAGAGAGAGAGTTGTATGATATGTTAATTTTATAAGTAATATATAAGGTAATATTATATTATTCTGATAAGTAATTATATTTATTGTTTTATTTATTGTATATTTATTGTTTATATATATATATATATATATATATATATATATATATATATATATATATATATATATATATATATATATATATATATATATATATATATATATATATATATAATAAAACGCTATTATAACAAGGTAATGTTTATTTTATTCTAATATATTTATTATTTTTATTGTCATCTCACACATCGTCACTGAATACACCCCAGATGACAGAAGGCATTTGGTAGATTGTGTACAACAGGTTTTTCAGCAAAGTTTGATCATGTTGATCATTTAGTGGCAGTAGATTTAAATCAATCACTGGCTGAATATATATTCAGACATCCTCCAGTGTTTTGTATGGTGGCTGCCCTCTTGAATTATCTTTAATAAAGAAGGTTTACTCTGTCAACAAATCTCGCCAAATAGTCTTTGAATAGCTCTTATTATCTGTCCATCTGTCCTCTCTTTCATATCTTCAGGGTTTTCTGTGATGTGTTTCAGCTGTAATCTGTGACCATACGCACAGATTAGACTCGCAGAGCAAATCAAAGGCTTTAATTCACCTGTGCCGCTCTCTGCCGCCTGCTGTTAATAATGGAGCTTTGTTTTCTTCAAAGAGCACATCTGTTGTTATCGCAACGTCTCTCTGTCTCTTGCACACATTTTCCTCTAAAACAAACAAGCCGAACAGAGACAGTGAGCGGATGACAGTCATTGGTTGAGTGGCTTGGTGTTTGGTGGGGATCTGGAGGACGGCAGCAAGGTCAAAAGGTGGGACTTCCTGTGAGACCAGTCTCTCTGATCATCTGCTGCCAGACTGAAGTCACACACAGACAGATGGTTGGACCCCAAAGACCACTGGAGCATAAAGCCTCATATTGTCCCTCCTCACTGCAGTATCTGTCAGCATGAATGTGTGAGATTGAGGTGAGATTTACCAGGATGAGACACAAGTGACAATTATCTGATAAAACAACTCAACAAAAGTTTATGAACCATAACCACACTGGAAAAAATAAAAAAATAAAAATAAATGACACTTTTTACCAGCTTAAAAATGCAATTATTTCCATGACAAAAAAAAAAAAAAAAAAAACAGTCATGCAAAGTCAAAAGATCATGATCACATAAGCCAAAATGTTACTTAATGTAGGTCAATATAATAATATTTTTCCTTGATTTCAATATGCATGTATTCATTTATGATGTATTACTAATTGATTTATGCTTCTTGTATTAATCTTCATCATATATTCATATTCAAGTATTTACTCATTACTGTTAATCATGTATGCTGATCTTTTATTTAGTTTGATTTATGTTTATGTTATATTTGTAGCATTTGCCAAAAATATGTTATGCATATTTTATATATGTATGAAAGATACAACTACTGCCTGAGTAATAATATTTCTCAGGAATTAGTCATTAATGGTACTAGATGTTCTTTTCCAGATACTGTGTTTTTATCATTTAAGATGTGATATTTAAAAGTGCTTTTTATTTTTATTTATTTATTTTTCTAAAGGTGTGAAAACCATGTCTAGCCACACATCTGTTTTTAACCGTAGCATTTGACTGGTCACAATGACCTAGTCTGATCTGACCTATAGTCGATACAACAACATATGACATAATAAGTCTATTTGACCTTTTCTTATTAGACATAAACACAGTTTGGGAGGATGTAAATTTCCAGCATATATATTCCTTGTGCCTGTACTCTGATTCTTCACTCTTTATTTTACTTCTTTACTCTTTACACCTTCTTCTGCTTATCTTTTCTTCGGAGAGAGATTAGCCCGTGTGTTTCATAGAAGCACCTGCTTATGCTAAGAAACAACAGGGAAGGACATGTTCTCATACACCACATTAGCTTGATTTTTTTAGCCCTGTATTGGCAGAGTTACTATGGAAACAGGGACATCAAGTGTACAGTCAGTGGTGGCTTAAGTAGCACTTGAGCAAAGAAAAAAGCCCTCTGGAAGATAAACAAGACTATTGAAAAACAATCTCTTTGCTTTGTGCCCTCATTAGTAAATGAAGTGCATGTTGCAGGGTTATGAAATTAATTTATTACACTCTACTTACATTTTTGCAGGGAAATAAAAAAAAAATGACTTTATCGATCGCTGCACAATCAGTAACAGCAGCCAAAGCGAACTGTCCTGAGAGCTCTTCATCAGGGAGCCAGGAGCCACTTTTGCTTTGAAGTGCTCTTTACACTAGAGAAAAGGTCAAAGAAAAAAATACTTGTGCTTGTTTCATGAAGCAATGATCCAAAAAAAAAAAAATCACAACTTGCATTGAGCATCATCACGTTGCAACATCTGCCACAAAAACTCATTTCCCTTTAGATGAACATTAAAAAGAAAATCCCAAATGAATGGATTCTCACAGAGCAATGACGCACGGCTCGGAGAGCGTGGAAATCTCGTAGGTTAAAGTTCTTCTGAGAAGCACGTCTTTATACACCTGCATTGTAACTCAACTGAAAGGGTGAGCGGCAAGTTGATGAAAAGATGAATGGGCCTCCTCCTCCTCCTCAACACATCACTGTCATGTTGAACACACACTTCCCCTGAGTGGCGAAAGGTAATGGTGAAAATAAGCTTGAGCACTTTTGTTGGAAGATATTTCAAGGCTTTGTGCTTTACCCTCACATTCAGGCACTCTGTGCTTCAAATTTAACCCTATCTGAGAATAAAGACCCTCCAGTTACAGTGTCAGTTCTAACAATTTCAGAACAAGGACCTTTGATATACATTTATAGAACACAATTACATCTATAGAACACTATAGAACAAAAAGAACAAAATGGGACTTTGATGTGTTGAAGAGCAGCTGGTGTTTTCTTATAGCTGTGCAAATTTGTCATTTTTTTGTGCTGATGCAAATGGTAAATGATAAATCAGATGTGTCCAGATGTCTCTTCTAAATGTCCTGTTTTCTTGTTGGAGGTTTGCCCCATTTCTGTTGGAAGGAACTGAGTTGCAACAAAAAATAAAATAAAATAAAATAAAATAAAATAAAATAAAATAAAATAAAATAAAATAAAATAAAATAAAATAAATCTGCATATTTTTTGTAGAAAAAAGGTGTTGGACTAATAAAAAGTTTCAATGTCACAGACTGACTGAGTTGAAAATAAAACATGGAGGGAACAAAAGCAAACAGATGAATAATATTTAAATAAAATAAAATAAAATAAAATAAAATAAAATAAAATAAAATAAAATAAAATAAAATAAAATAAAATAAAATAAAAACCTGAACATTATTCTAGCAAAAAGCTTCGGAGCTAACAAAACGTCTTAATGTCACAGCTTGTCTTGGCTGAAAATCAAATATGTAAGAAGCAACTGCAAACAACTGCCTCTTTCCTATTCATATTATTTATAGGATTAGTCACAAGATCCCTTTAGCCTGAAGCCTCTGCCTCCATGTTAAGAAAGAAAAACAGACATGCACAAATTCCTGCGCAAACTTTACAGCTCATGTGGCCTATGTCACTTTGTGTGACCATCTAGCCTACAGTATTGGCCTTTTCACCTTCAAATTAACCCTGGGTTATCATTTTTTTAAAGCAACATTTGTGGGTTCACAATGTGTTTAACCTAAGGTCGTGAAGCCCTACTACAGCTGCATCCAGTGTGAAACAACTCAGCATTAGAGTGCAACACTGACAGAAAATGCGTTATTTGGAAATATAATTTCATTCTTACAGGTCTGAAAAGTCTATTTAGCACAAAGTGGATGGTTCAGGAATATATAAGCCCAAACCATGCACAAGCAAGACAAGATGTTTAAACAGGTGCGTACATGCCGTATTCATCCAGTCAATGATACTGATACCGAAAATATACAAAAGTTATCCAAGAGGTTATTAATTTACAAAAAATAAAAAACAAGGAAAAATGTTAAATAATGAAAAGGGTAACCCAGTGAAACCAGTGTCACTTTCAGGCCACAAAGACAGGTACAAGTTATGAGTCTATAACAGAAAAAAACATTTAAATCCCAGCCCTGGTCTAACTGAGGCCAGGCCATCTGCCATCCAAGCTTGTGAACACAGACTAAAGTCTTCAGCAGATAACAAAAAGCTATAGGTCAGTGTCTGGATGTCAGATAGTCAAAGACAAATGAGGTGTTGTCATGTAAAACAGGCCTGTGTGCACTGAAGATGAGAGTGCATGTTCTGTTCTGTTACCTCAACAACATCACATCATATATTAAGCTTTTCATAATTTAATATCAGTCATCACTGACCAGAATTAAATTAATTCCTCTTACTATATAGATTTATATTTAAATGACCAGGGCATCATTTTGAAAATGCATCGTAAGTAGAGCATGTAAACTTTTGGTTACAAACATTGTACATAAAAGTCTGAGTATATTATGATTTGCAAAAGCAGAAGACATCATATCTTGATGTGAAATAATTGTGCATGATTAAAATGAATTAATTCCTCTTTAGTAGACTGAATGTCACTGTTATCTTTCCTGATTCATTACATGATCATTCTTGCAATTAATCATAAATAAAATAAGTGACTAAATTAACTAAAATAACTACAACTAAACTTGTGCACATTGAAATCTGACTATATTAATTAAAATAAATGTTTTTAATTTCATGACTGTATTTATTTTCATGTACTATTTCATATATCCGTTCAATCTAATGAACAGTCAAATAGGCCAACTATTAATGTCGAAGCAATATAATGATAATTCTAAATGTGAAATTCCCCAATTTACACTTTTCTACATGGCTGATTTTAATTCGTATAAGCTATTTTTGCTTGCCATTTCTAAATTGATCTTTTTCTACATGAGCAATTTTAATTCACATAAGCTATTTTTCCCTGAGTGATTTTCTCTCAAAGTGCTTTGGCACAAGTTAAAGTCTTGGGTACTTGTTTCATATTCGTCTGCCAGGTGGCCGCAGACAGGGTTAACCTTCACCCCCTATGGCTGACATACATAGCCCTCATCTGCTGCCCGCTATCAGAGTCCTACTCCTGCCAGCTGTCAGTGGATGACGGACAACAGAAGGGGTCCCAGTTACGCCTAAATGCATGACATCACTGGGATGTGTCCTGCAGCCTACGGTCCATATGCTCTTATATGCTTTTATGACGTGATGGCTGTATACTGTAGTCATTGATGCTTTTTATGTCTTCTCGTTGTCTCAGTCACCCACTCATATGTTGACATCATGCATTACGGTTGTATGACTCTTCTCTTTATTAGAATCCACAGCTTGAAATTAGGACAATTTATTCAGTCTTTTTAAATTTAAAATAGTAGGTTTTCACCAGAAATTCCGCTGTTCCGATGTACTTATTTTAGTAATTACAATAACTGGGTAATAACTACTAACCATGAACCTAGTACTAAATCTAACCCTAAATGTAGTTTGTATAAATTACATATAAAATGTATATTATCCAGTGCTTTCTTATGTGAGTACCCTGTATGTACAAGTGCACATACTATAAAATAAAGTGCAACCAATTTTTTCTTGTCACCATACTGTTATGTTAACAACTTTGCAGGTTTTGGGGTCATATGTAGGACATTTTAAAAATAATACTTTTTAATCTTTGATTTCAAGGCAATTTTTTCAAATGACTTTTTACAATAAAAAAATTGGTACCACATTGGGTCAATACTTCATGTCCAATGGGAATTGAAACCTGATCTAAAGCACTGTACAGTGGCATCACAACATCTGCTAACATCAGCAGTGGGTGTGTATTAAATCAGTGTATGATAAATATATCGGTCCAGTAGGCTTATGGTAGGTTCATTTATTGTAATATGTGCCTTGCCAGAGGAGGATGGGCTCTAGTCGAGTCTGATTCCTCTCAAGGTTTTTCTTCCTCTTCAGTTAAAATAGTTTTTTCTTGCTATATGGAAGATGTAAGGTTTTTTGGTTTAGGTAAGCTGCTTGGAAACAATGCAACATAAAAAAAATTCTAAATAAAAAAGACTTACATAAATTAAAAATAAAATGATCACAAATAAATCACCTTAAGTGAACAGATTTGCATAAATTTAACATCACTTGCTCACCAATGGATCCTCTGTAGTGAACGGGTGCCGGAGTCCAAACAGCAGATAAAAACATCACAATAATCCACAAGTAACCCACACAACTCCAGTCCATCAATCTTGTAAAGTAAAAAGCTGCATGTTTTTAACAGCTTTTTAACTGTAAACTGGCTCTTCTGGTTAAAATACAATACTGTAATCCATAATAATGTTCCTCCAATTAAAAAGTCCATCCCATGTTGTCCTCTCACATTTAAATCCACCCACACATTTGCTTAGAACTGTTTTGGACTGTTAAAAACATCTTAATTTGTTTGTTTGTTGCTTACAAACATGCAGCTTTTTTCTTCACAAGTTGTTAACTGATGGACTGGAGTGGTGTGGATTACTTGTGGATTATTGTGATGTTTTTATCAACAGTTTGGACTCTCATTCCGACGGCACCCATTCACTGCAGAGGATCTATTAATGGCCAACTGATGTAATGCTAAATTTCTCTAAACCTGATCTAATGAAAAAAAAAACTAATTCTTCTACATCTTGGATGGCCTGAGGTTGAATAAATTTTCAGCAAATTTTCATTTGTGTGTGAACCATTCCTTTAATATTAAAAGAAAGTAGCACCATCAGTAATACTGATAACCAGGGGCTTTTTTATTACAACCCCCCTGTCTATTCTTCCTTTAAAAAAGGCCCATCATAATTACAGTCCAATCATTGCTGCTTCGCCACTGTGGACCCCTGACAAATCACTCAAGCATGTCAACAGCGAGTCACAGCAGACAGACTATCAAAATGAGGCATAAGAGTGATGGATTGCTTGTAAAGGTAAATGGAAACTGATTTCTTCACTTTGTACTACTAGTCATTTAGCTCTAGTGGAGTGTGTGTGTGTGTGTGTGTGTGTGTGTGAGTGTGTGTGTGTGTGTGTGTGTGTGTGTGTGTGTGGCTGTGTGAGTACAACATTAGACAGCATCCCACAATCCCTCTGATCCTGCTGCGGTTAATGGTGTTATCTAACGCAAATCAAGGCCCGAGAGCATTAAGGCGGTGTTTCAGCCCTCCTCATACACTAATGATTCCCTCTCATACACGTTACCTTCCCTCCATATAATTCTGTGGTGCTCTCTCTTTCATAATTTGTACTTAACTGCCCACAAATCAACAACAGAGGACGAGGGGAGGGAGACAGAAATGGTGGGAGGAGGAGAGATAATGCTTGACAAACTGTAATGATACAACAAGACAAAAGAGAGAAAGTGAGATAGAAGTGGGGTGTTTATATAGAAGGCAACATTTTTTTTTCCATGATAAAATACCCAGTACACACCTGAGCAATCTGCTGAGCTCATGATGGCAGGTAGAGAACATGAGACAGGGAAGAAAAGGACATCAAGATGATGCCTGGAGCATTTGTGTGTGTTATTTGCTCTGCTCTGTGGTGACTGATTCTGTGCTCCTGAGGTCAGGAGAGAAACCAAGTGTTCAAATCAAGAGAAAACCACTTATTAATACATGCCATGTTACCATAAATTAATGTCAAATTGTGTTTTGGGATTTTTTTTTCTAATGTGTATTTTAATTAACGGGGGTTATTATTCTGTATGATTAATACCATGTATTGTATGAACATTTCAGTAATTTTTCATTTAAACCTATAAAGGCTGATTAAGTGAAATCAATCAGTTTGCATTCACAGTGTTGCTATTATGACATCTCAATTAAAATATGGGCAACTAAATGTTACCCCAGTGGAATAAACAAAATGCATTAGAAAATGTTTGTGTTTATTTCCTTTAATAGCATATTGGCTGATGCGTCATCATCAGTATGTCACAATTTAAAAATAAATGCACATTGTTCTGTCTTTATCATTTTAAATATTTGGTTATTTTAGTTATTTTGGTTAGTTAAATACTTGTAAAATGAAAATATTGCCTTGACAACTATAGCTAAAATTGTTTTGTTTTTTAAATATATTTTTATTTCAGTTAATGTTTAAGTATGTTTTTTTTTTATGATTTTGGTTTTAGTTTTAGTTAACTATAGTAACCCTGCAACAAACTATTACACTTCCAATGCTTTCCAGTTTTGTTGCATCACATTGCATCACAGAGGTGGTAAATCACTGTATGATGTAACAGAAATGTACCACTGATGAAAATATGATGGTATGGTTATCTGATATCTGAGAAAAAAAACAAAACTTGTATACAAACATTCAAGAAATAAGGTATGAAAGGCTGTATTAAACTATGAAAATAGTTGCCGCCAAGTGTCAAATTGTTTTAATAAAATGGTTATTGCGTAATAAAAATATAAAGAACACAAGTTTCTATTAAAATCTTTCATTTGGCAAATTCATTCAGTGCCATCATTCTGCCAGAAGAAACAGTCAATAGCCCTTGCTATATTGTTTATTGTATCTGGAATGCTGTATTAACCAATCAGCATTCAGGACTGTAAATATCCATTTTAATATACCTCTTTTGACAAATATGTGTACTGGGATACAAAATAACCACTCAAAACAGCACTTGCAGCTGCAGAGAGCAGTCAGCCTTAAATATCCTGCAAAATTATGCGCTATAAACGTAGGGTCCATTTGGCATGCAATCATCTCTGTAACAAATCAGCAGAAGAAAAACAAATGGCCAATTGTCCGAGAGAAAACAGCAATGATTCATGGGGCCTGTTTAGCAAACATAAAGCTCACTCCAGTGAGATTTCTTAATATTTCTCTGTGGAATCTCACAAATAAATCTCACTGGAGACCATGGGAATAACGTGTTTTAATCTGCACTTAATTGATGGTTTGGTTCACTTGCAACCGTCTCGGCGGTTCTGAGCCAGAGCAGGTAACATACTGAATGGGTAATTAAAGCAGGTGTCAAGTGGTTGATGTGTGTTCTATTAATCCTCCTCCTCATCTTTAGATCAGCCAATTTATATTAAACAAGACAAGCGGTATAATGCTTCCACGCAATCACAGGAATCTGATGCAAGGCTGTGGACAGAGAAGACTTTGGAAAAATGAGAGCGCACTGACCAATTGAATTATTAAAGCATGTGTGTGTACTGCCAATGTACAGTTTGCTGCAGTCTAGACACAGAATAACAAACAAAAATCATGTAAAAAAAAAAAAAGATAAATCGTGAAAGCATAAGAGAAAAACAGATGATTTAGTATATGAACATTACATCAACGTTCTGTTAACAAATGACAGCTGTCGATGTGTGTTGTTCTTGTGGTGTTGCAACAGTACAGATAAGCAGTCTGTTATCTGCATCGCTATGGTTACCGAACATGGCAGCTGGGCAGAAGAATAATGAGGTGTCATGTGTCTCCGGCAGCCTTGGCCTCTACTAACTAACAAACACACACACACACACACACACACACACACACACAAAAGAGATACATAAACACAAACAATTATAGCAATTCACAAATATATGAAATTTATTGGTAATTTTAAACATCCTTTAACCTTGAACATTGACCGCTATGAATGCTACAATGACGCATAGATACACTGAGTGATGTTCTCGTGTTCGCTGCACGACAGATTCAATCTAGCATGATCAATAAAAGTGGTTCAATAAAAAGCGCTGAATAAAATTGATGACAATTTATGAATTTATGGCAGGACTGTGACTATAACCTCTGAATGCTTTTTTCTTCTTTGCCATTTTTAGAATTTTTTTGTGTTCCATGCAAGAAAAGAAAGTCATTATTTTGGGGTGAACTGTCCCTTTAATCTAGTTTTGGGTCTTTTCTCTTCAGTAGACGGTGAAATGAGCGGATGTTGTGATATATTCTTTGTGCTGATTTTAGACGGTCACACATTGCTCATTGTGTTCATCTGAATACACCTCATCTGCTATCCCAGCAAAATGGGTCAGGGTGATATATGATCATACAGAGTGAAAGAACAGTGCCTGCTTTCCCTCTGTTTCCCTCTTTCTGTCTTTCTCCTGCCCCTTGTTTTTCTCTATTTGTCATGTTGTTTTCATCTTGCCTGTAGCTTTGATAACATTATATAAGTAAATAGATTCAATTAAAATGAAATGTAAAAAAAAAAAAAATGCTAATTTCTACTCAGCACAGGAATATAATATAACATAATATAATATAATCTAAATTTCTTATAAGCAAGCAAAATGTATTTAATTATGAAAGAAACTGTTACTGAATGTTTTTCTTATGTTTTCCTGCTAGGTTCTTTGCTTCTCTGTGTATGTTTGCTGTCTGTCAGAGCAGTCTCTGAGGTCAGGCTTGACTGCACCTCTGATATGCTTGTTTTTAGTTTCAGTTTCAGTTTTTTTGCTGCATTGACTGTCATTTTATCGACATGCGTGTATCTGACCAGCAGCTATGGGCCACTCCACACATCCCACTGGTTTTACTCTTAAGTCTTCCCTTCTTTTCTGCACACACAGACCTGTGCTTTTCTCTGTAGACCCTCTCGTGTCCCTCTAGTCTAGCTCCTCCAGGGCTGACTCAGCCTCTCTCTCTGTCTCCATGCCTCATCTCCCTCAGACTGCCACACAGCACTGCACCCTCTCGCGCATCGATTTCTGGCTCTTTGTGTGGCCTCCTGGGCTCTCACTCACTGCAGACCTCATACAGAGGTGTTGGACTGATTGAACCTCCACAAAGCATGCTGATAGTCCTGCTGAAAACACTAGCATATGTTGTGGTTTGGCTGCTGGTTATTAACTAGCACAAACAAGTCTGGAGGAGCACCAAAGCAGAACAAAACATCTTTGAGCAGCACGTCAAAGCTAGAAACCAAAAAGCTGTTTAAAATCTAAATGAGCATCCCATACCCCTTTGAAAAAGAAGTGCACTTAATTGAATGAAATGTGCACTTGTAGTGTTCTTCAAATCTCAAAACATAAAAATAAATAAATAAACTGAGCTTGCAGATAATATTGTCATGTAAATGAACAGCCAAAATGGATAAACAGTTTTCTGTTTTTAGTTGAAAATGGTGTCATGTAAACACCCCTAAACTGAATAACTAAATATTATCTTTTTCCAATCAAAATACCATAAATCAGAACCAAACCAACATCTCACAATGATTACTCAAACCTTTACTCAATCCTTGACAGAAGCATCAACTGCTTAGTCGCTAATCTAACTCTTTCTTTGTCCACCAGATACGTCCTCTTTTTTTTCCAGCACAGACGTACAGCTGGATGCGTCATTCTCCTGTCATCTCACTTTATTGAATTCTCTCAGCTCTTGCTGGCGGCGGCTTGCCGCCAGTTCCTTACCCCACAATGCACAGGCATAGCAACAGTATATATCTCAGGGGATTTTGAGCAGGATGGTACAGGGAGAGAATGGAAGAATGGTACAGAATAAGACAGGGGCTACTTTAGTCTTTCCTGACCTTTCAGTGCCTCCTGATTGTGTAAAAAATAGGTAATGCAGGTGGCAGGGACAGACAGGGTGATGAAGACACACTTTGCTTCAAAAATGGCAGATGTTTGTTGCAGCTGAGTGCATGTTTCCTACATCAGCCAGGACAGGCCTCATTGATTTCTCCTTTTGTTCTCTTCTTCGGTAATATATCTGGAAATTGGCAGCGTGCCTGATTGCTTTACTATACTATATAATGTCTTTATGGTTGCAGTATGTATTTCAAACGCTGAAAGCAATACAGTTGATATGATTTACAATACATAGCAGGGTTTAAAAGTAAGAAACCACACTGAAAATCTGGAATTTTTTCATTTAAACTTGAAAACAGAAAACAAAGTTTTAGGTTACATGGGTCAAGGACATTAAAGGTTAAAAAAAGGTTAAAAATTATGATAGAATTAATAATTTCCTGTAATCTAATGAAATATGGCTGTATATGGGCACGGCTGTGATTCGGCTTTAGGCAATTACAGCGTGCCAATATACAGCCATACTGCACTGCTACAAGTGTGATAATGTGTTTATATAACAGTTCGATAAGAAACAACTACTGAGTGCCTTTTAAATCCTTTTTTGTGTGGAACTACTTCCTTCCACCACGGATTTAAATCTCAGTTTAATGGCTGAGCTCAAGCCTTCATTACTAATTCAAAAATGTCACTTTAGATCTAGTAACAAAGGAACATTGAGGTGCTTCATTGAAAGCTTATTGTATATTAAAAGCTTGCTGTATTATGTAGAGTATTATAAGACAGAGAGAAATGGACTGAGTGAGTGTGATTACCTGCATCTGATATAGCATTCATTCTTCAGCTCATATTCACAATAAAACAGTATGAATGACAGCTGAGGAAAGCGATATCTTTGTCGCACTATCTTTCATCTGTTAACGGTGATTTCCGATGACACCGCTGCTCTGTGCATTTGTTGGCTGCATCTTACAAATTGTTGTTAAAGGGATAGTTCACCCAAAAATGAAAATTCTGTCTTTTATTACTCACCCTCATGTCGTTCCAAACCCATAAGACCTTCTAACCATTTCATTCAACAATTTCTTCTCTTCTAGTCAGTCTCCACCGTCATTCATGAGAGTATCATGACGCATGTGTGTGATGCTGCTGACACAGGAGCCGGCGTTCTGACATAGAACATGCACGTGTTGAGCCTTGTTTACCAGATATTGTATATAGGTAGATGAGAGGGTCTGTATCACTTACTATTGCAGAAAGCATAACGGTCAACTTGGATCACATGTGCCTTAATAACCAATCACATTACGGCCTTGACGTCACTGAATTTCAGTCAAAGTTGTGCGACACTCAATTGCCGTTTACAGATACCACAGGAATGAATGAGAAATGTCGTAAGCTGAATCGCAAAAAGTCAGTGACTTCTCTTATAAAACGACAATTTTTTCGGTGTAAACTCTAAAAATAGTTCAGTCCAAAAGTATTGTTTAGTGTATAACATGTTGTATGATTAACTGATAGGCTGTCGGTTCATTGAATGATAAGCTGTTTCCTCTATAAAGCTGTTTATTTAGCGTAGTGAAGCCTCTCCTTCATTGACATCCATTAAAATAACAAAAAAACAGCCAAAATGGCGTAGTGAAGCCTCTCTTCCATTGACATCCATTAAAATAACAAAAACGGCATCGGGCATCCCTGGTACTGGCAAATGGCATCCTAGGTACTGGCAAACCGGAAGCGTTAGCGTTACACTAGGTTGCAGGCTTGCCTTCTAGTGGCTTTGTTGTTTACAAGCAGAGGAATGCACACGCATGTGTCATAGTACTTGCAAGAATGGTGGCATGAGCTGACACATAACGTAAATTTAATATAATCTGCACAATCAAATTAAAAGTTTTGCATCATTTTTTCATCTCATGTAAAGCAATACATTATGTATTTTATTTAATTGTTTATTTTATTAATTATTTTTGTTTAATTTTTATTATTAATATGAAATGTCCTTTCACTTATTTTATCACTTATTACTTATTAACTAATCAAGGAATCGCTTGGAATCGTAAGCAGTTATTTGGAAAATAAATAAATAAACAAAGCAATAAGCATCCCTGATAATTAATAAAATTTGAAATTGTTAGTAGCTTACCAACATTTATGTCATCCCATTTAAACCAATGCATCATGAAATATCTTTTGTCATCATTACATACTTATTTTAATCAGGGTATTGCTCAGAATCTTAAGCATATATGCTTACTCCAGTTTTTCAGTCTCCAGCTTTTTCTCATAAGCATTAATAATAAATGAAAAATCATAGATTTGATTTTTTTCTTTGTGTTGATTGACAGAACATTTACTATCAATGCTGGAGGCCAGTGCAAAAAGAACAAAAACACTATCTAATTTAATTCCAGTGCAGGTTCAATCCAGGTCCTTTTCAGTCCTGAATGAGGCGTGTTGTAACTTTACCTTACAAGGTTATCAACACAATAAAGATCTCATGAAATTCTGATGTGATGCAAATGTCACTCACAGCACAGTTCAGGGACCCACCGAGTTCATCCACTGACAAAAGCTGACATAATAAGTGACACATTCATTAGAGGCGCTGTCAAAACACTGGAAGACGTGCTGATGCTTGATGCAGCAATTAAACGTGGACGTTACTGATTGTAGGAGGAAGTCACTGCCTCATTATTCTACATCACAAAGACAGAGATTCAATACAGCTGTGATTTTTATGTCTGGACAGCACAAGATATATGACAGTGCTTCATCAAGAGTCTGTTAAAACACCTTCATGACCTCCATCCTTGGACGACTGGAACAGTAAGTATCAAGGCAACCGACGGTTTAAAAGTGAATGTGTAAGTGGTTTTAGACACAAAGCCCTTCTTTCTTGCCTGGATAGACTTGAGAGGTTGAATGAGCACCTGAATCCACACATGACGTCAGCTCTTCTTTATAGAGCGGACAGATCCAGTGTCAGTACTGTTATTGCAATAAAGGCAATAAAAGGCCACGGATCTAAAGGGGGAAAGACGAGGAGTCTGTGGGAGGAAGAGAAAGATTATTCTGATTATCTTACTGATCCATCAAGTATGATATATTTACAGTTTCGCGCACGGAGATGCCAAGCGGAAGAACATATTTAGGAATTGAAGGATTTTGGAGCTTTCAGCCACACTTGAAAATGAACCAAGGACCATTTTTCCCTCGGAGGGCATAAAAGATTCACTCCATACCAGCTTAATAATACATTATCTATAACTCATCTTCTTGGTGGAGGGAGAACATGGATATTTCAACAATAGCGGGACCTAAGAGTCTATATATGTCTCCAGTAGTTATATATATCCATGTTTTTCCCAGCACATCAGGCCTGTTCAAAACAAACTTTTTGAAGTTTTGTGTTCAACAAGCACATATAGGTGCAATGTTTGAGTGTCTACAAGCTATATGGTGTAAATAAATGAGCTAAAATGTTTTGGTAACACTTTATAATAACTGCACGCTATTAATCATTAGTTAAGAATTAGGAAACAGTTAATTCATCATTTATAAAGCATTAATAGACATTAATAAGCAGTTTATAAATACAGATATAAATGCTTTATACTTGATTTAAAAGCATATCTATAATGTATTTAATAATTATTTTTTCATACTTATATTAATAATCAATTTATCATTTCTAAATGAAGTATAGCATTATTTACACACCAGTTATAAAGGAGTTGTCAGTGGTTCATAAGATCACTTAGAAATTGTAAGTAAATGATTAATAAACTATTTAAATGTGCATTCATACATTTTATTATTCAGACATATAGTTATGGTTACTTAGAGTGTTAATAAATGGTTTATTAACATGTATTTCTACTGTAATTCATGGTTAATTCAGGTAGTTATAAAACATATGTAGTTGTTAGTTAACTATTTTTGTGTGAGCTCATCTAAAGTGAGGACTATTTATGCCTTGTAAAGCTTTTACAAATGAGATTTAAAGGCTGTTAATATTTCTATGTTCTGTATCACTGTGTTGTGTTTGTTTCCTTTTCCTGTTTAGAAGATAACTGACCCTTTAAATATCCTTTATAAATGCTTTACAAGGCATAACTAGTCCTCACTTTAGATGAGCTCACATAAATAGTTAACTGACCACTACTAAATGCTTTATAACTACCTGAATTTACTACATTTACTTACAATTTCTTGTGAACTTATGAATCACTGGCAACTCCCTAAATAACTGGTTTGTAAATAATGCTATACTTCATTTAGAAATGATAAATTGATCATGAATAAAGTATGACAATAAAGTTATTAAACACATTATAGATATGCTTTTAAATCAATAATACAGTATTTATATCTGTATTTATAAACTACTTATTAATGTCTATTAATGCTTTATAAATTATGAATTATCTGTTTACTAATGCTTAATTAATGATTAATAGTGTGCAGTTATTATAAAGTGTTACCAATGTTTTTTTTGGTTGTGTGTTTGCCCTAAACAGAGCTGAAGGCGCAGATCATCTTTACTTAAGAGTCTTTAACACCATCTCTCCAGTCCTCCCTCTGACTTGCTGGAGCCAACTAGAATATTTGCACTCTGAATTTTATGTTTTGCGGTATGTGTGAAAATAGACAAAGAAGAGATACAGATTTCAGTTGTTGGAAATGATAATCTAACAGCAAATGTAAAAAAATTATTAGCCAGGACTGCCAGCCCCTTTTATTATAGATTTTCCCCAAAAGTTTAATTTAATGTATTATTTCATAATTTCATTTATTATGTTTCTCCATTTTTTTTCTTGTTTCTGTATGTGTAATTTCATTTTCACACTAATTACATTGCATTATTTTCAGACATTAATTACATAACATTATGCAATTCTTTATTACTTTCAGTAGGAGTCAGGAGATTATTAAAGTCTCTTATGCACACAAAGGCTGCATTTAGGAAAAATAAAAAATAAAAAAATTATATATATATATATATAAAATAAAAACAGTAATATTGTGAAATATTATTAGAAAATAAAAAAAAACAGTTTCCTATTTTAATGTATTATAAAATGTAATTTATTCCTGTGACCAAAGCTGAATTTTCATTACTCCAGTCTTCAGTGTCACATGATTCTTCAGAAATCCTTATAATATGCTGATTTGCTGTTTAAGAAACATTTCTTATTATTATCAATGTTGAAAACAGCTGTGCTGCTTCATATATATATATATATATATATATATATATATATATATATATATATTCAAATACAATATTCCCAAACTTTTGAATGGTAGTTTAGATGCAGTACTGTAAGTGTACACTGATCTATTTGTCAAGAAACTAATGAAATCCATTAATTACAAATGATCAGTTTTTATAATTAGCTTAAATGAGGCTAATCACATGTGAGTACAAATGCATACTTTACTTCTTTGACATGAGTTTTTTTCCCATCCATTTCAAAAGTACAAACTTTGTTGGTTCACACCACAGACTGTCTATATAATGGACAGATCAGATCAAAATTCAGCAGGATGTCTGGGAAACTATTGCTGTGATGCCCATTGCATCAAATTAACCTGCATGGAGTCAGAAGACAAGCTTCTTGGAGATTTCTATCACTTTTCCTTCCCCTTTATCAGACCATATAAATTAAATATCGACTACCCAAATGTGTGTTCTCAGTCAGGAGGGAGCGAGAGAGATTGATTCAGTCTTCAACACAACGAGGAAAACTATAGAGACAAATCCAACCAAACATACTGCATCACTAAATATGGATTGGCTGTAAATCTCCACAGATACCTTCCTCCGCCCGCAGAGGAACAAAACTCTTCTCTAACCAAAACTTTAGATTGAATTTTTGGGTGAGAAAACATGAAACTCTGCCTGCATTTCAAAGAATTGGTTTGAACATCAAGATCATATAATATGAAGCACATTTATTGTCTCTGGCTCATCAGAAATGAAACACATTAAAAGTATTATATTATGCAGTAATCGTGTAATGGGCTAATTATTCACAGTGATTCATACTATTTTCTGTCCAATAGAACAAGTGCTTACCAAGCATCAAAACACACAAGCTGTTGTTTCAGAGCGAAAAACCACCTGATATAATAAAAACCTCCATTATCAAGAAATATGCCTCAGTTTTGTCATTGACACACATCTCCATCATACAAATGGAGGGTAAGATACTCTTTAATGTGCTTATTAGCATTAAAATTGCTCATTCCGAGCATTTGAATCTTTACTCAACCTGGCCAATGCTTTCTGATATCCTGTTTCTCCAACTTCCTTGTCCTTCCTCACCTTAATGGGAGTCATTATGCCGTGTGCATTTATCCATTCGATTACAGCGTGCCTCTACTCCCCAGGGCCACCTGTCAGGTGAGCCGCATGCACTTTTAATATGCATGACAGGCAATTACTCAGATATGGGCTTCTGTTTGTCAGCCGGCTCCCCAGACTCAACATCTCTCTCTCTCTCTCTCTCTCTCTCTCTCTCTTTTCAAGTCTGATTGCCACATTCCAATATAAATCATTGCTGTGGCTTTGGGGTCATTCGGGTCCACTGCATCATCGAGTCTGAATGAAATATCCTGTAACAAGCACGTTGAGGTCAAACTCACTTACTCACAAAGTCAAGAAAAAAGTAAAGAAAAATGTTTTATTAGTGCTTGTTCAAAGGAAAAAAAATGTAGGAGGGAGAATGATTGATATGAAATTAGATTTTTGGAGAGTGAAATATTATAATATTTAAAAAAATGTACACTAAATTATTCAAAAGACTTTTTAAAGTTTTTCAAATACTTTTATCCTCACCAATTTCTATTTTAATATATTAAAATTTATTCCTCCAATGAAAAGGTAAATTTTCAGCATCATTACTGCAGTTTTCAGTGTCACATGATCCTTATCAAATCATTCTTATATGCTGATATGCTTCTCAAGAAACATTTCCTTGCTGAAAACAGTTGTGATACTTCATTAATTAATTAGATATTTAGATTTTTTTTTTTTTTCCCTCAGGATTTTTCCACGAATAGAAAGTTCAAAAGAACAGCGTTTATTTGAAATCTTTGGTAATATAATAACTGTCTACTAAAAAAAAAAAAAAAAAAAATGCATCCTTTCTGATAAAAGGATTAATTACTTTTTAAAAGTGGTAGTTAATATATATATATATATATATATATATATATATATATATATAAATTATTAATATAAAAATCATTAATATACATGAAATACAACTTTTTTTGTGAAATCAAATTAAGCTTATCTTTGTAAATTAGATTTTTAATTCATTAGTTGTGCTTGCTAGAACCAGTTAAGACTGGTGGTCTGAGATTTGCATTTTTATATTTCATACTTTACCTTAAAATGAAATCAAATTAAGCTTATCTTTGTACAAACAGGAGTGTAAAGCTTTGTTAAGGGAAATCTCAACATCAACAAACAAATAAAACCCTGCCATGTTGGTTTCATCGTCATTGATTCACATCTGTTCGATATGCTTCACTCAGCTCTGACCCGTCACTGTCTGACCAATAGGAGGTCCTTCAGTCATGTCAGGGACATCACAAAACATTATTGAGCAATTGAAAAAGTTACTTTACGCAACAAATGTCAACAGCAAAGCAAAGAAAGAAAAACTCCACAGCTTCAGGAGTGCATATTGCTAAATTTTATTGAGCACTTGCGGGGGTTTTTGTGTGCAGGTGTGAGTTTTATATTTCACTCGCTCATGCAAGAGTTTCAAAGCAGTGGCCAAATGACTGAAGAGAAAGGCAATGAGGTTATAGTTGAGGTTTGGAAAGAGCGCAGAAGACACTGAACACCAGGTGAGATGTAACTCAATCTCACACAAGCCTCTACAGAAAAGATGAAGAAAACCTACACACCATTCAAAAGTATGTTTTTGTTTTAATGTTGTTGAAGGAAGTTTGTAAAATTGCATTGATTTGAGCAATAATACAATAAAAACAGTAATATTGTAAAATATTATTACAATTTAAAATAACTGTTTTCTATTTTAATACATTTTTAAATATTATTTATTCCTTTACTCCAGTCTTCAGTGTCACATAATCCTTCATAGATATTTTTAATTAATATATAGATTTTTTTATTATTAAATATTAGGGTTCAATATATCAATAATAAGTTTTTACATCTAACATTTATATCTAGATCTACTGTTTAGATTTAAAATCTAAATGTAAATAATAAATTAAATATCAGATCAAAATTTTAGGCCTAATATTTATATGTAGATCTAATATTTTATTTCAGCTTTATTTCAATTAACACTTGTCACTTTTGAACAAGTTATTGTGCCTTATTTCTTGTTTTCTGACCCCACATTTTTAAATGGTAGCGCACAAATATTGCAATTGATAAATGTATAACATATATCTAACTTGCTCCAGCCTGACACTTCTAAAAATACAGTCAAAATCAACCTTTCAGTATAAATCTGATAAAACACAGATTTGTGTAATTGAGTTTTTGACTCAAATTCTAATATTTTCTAAGATATAGGCCTTTCAACTATGCCTGTGCTCCCCTGCAGCTGAATTCAAACACATAAGCTCTGTACTTTCTCACCAGACAAATGGTGATGTTAGGCGGTGGGGGGAACCCATACTCGGAACTGATGCTCTGCATTTAACCCATCCAAGTGCACAAACACAGCAGTGAGAAGTGAACACACCGTGAACACACACCCGGAGCAGTGGGCAGCTATATATCCAGCGCCCGGGGAGCAACTGGGGGTTCAATGCCTTGCTCAAGTGCACTTCAACCATGGGTATTGGAGGGTGGAAGAGAGTGCTGTTCATTCACTCCCCACCACCTACAACTCCTGCCAGCACCGAGACTCAAACCTGCAACCTTCTGGTTACAAGTCCAACTCTCTAACCATTAGGCCACACCTGCCCCAGAATGCAGAATAAATGAAAGAAATTGGCTTTATCCTGTGCCACTGCTTTCATGTATTTGGGGGAATATGGTGTATAGACCATGATGAAAGACTGACCACACACTGACCACACACACACACACACACAGTGGATGCCCCCAGCTCTCACTGACAATGAACTACTGTATGAATCATGGACAGAAACAGAGGACTATTTTACAAAACAATCTGAAAAGCCCAACATCAAAAGGATCTCTCAACATTTAGGTCAGTGTTAGGCTCTCGACTCCCAGCCGCCTCTCTTTTTCTGAAATTAGCACATCTCTGTGAGTGCTGTTGCTCTGAGGGAGGACAGCTCGGATAATGATCTTACGCTCTATAAATGAGACATACCTGAACACTGCTACAGGCCTACAATACTTTATTATCACCACCACCCAGTCGTGGCCACCATTAGTGCCTCAGACAGACCATTATGACCATTTAGCAAAACGTCAGCAAATCTGGTATAGGCCAGAACTGCTCTGTGTGAAAGAAGCCATCAATAAAGGCACCTGGGGAAGGTGTGGAATAATACTGCGTTACAGCCATCTGTCAGAATTTCCATCATCCTGCTTGGAAAAGTATGACTTTCAATTACCAGGAAACTCAGAGGAATATCTAGACCTCATATTCACACATATATATATATATATATATATATATATATATATATATATATATATATATATATATAATTGATAATTAGATTTTTTTTTGTGCATCGAATCACCAATCATGTAACACTGGAGTAATTTAGTAAGACTAGAGTAATTCAGCATTATCATCAAAGGAATAAATTACATTTTAGAATCTATTAAAATAGAAAACAGTTCATTTAAACTCTAATAATATTTCACAATATTACTATTTTTGTAGCGTCTTCTCACTACACATATAGTGAGCATACAAGATTTTACCAAAATTTTACAAATCCCAAACTTTTGACCGGAAGTATGTGTATAGTATCACCCAATATAGATAAATTAAATGCAGTAAATAAAAATATCTCTAATATCAGGTAATAACCAATATGATTCATACTTTTAATAAATAAAATAGCAATGAAATAAAATAATGTTTGCAGAAACAGAAGAGAAAACGCATTAAATGATATTTGCCTTTGGGAATCAAATATAAGCAAAGCCGATTTTAGTGCTGCCCTTTTATTTCTTTATACTTCATCTTCCAAGAATCAGACATTAAAACAACTTTATGATCGAAAATCAAAAAAGTAGGAAAATATAATAATCCCAGAATCTGACTTTGAATGGAATGCAGCAGCATCACAGCAGTTTCTGAAGGGGCCTAACAGCATCACTCATAACCTCTTCAGCCAATCACACTTTGAGATTATTCCTTCCATGCATATATGCTTTAAATCTCTCTTTTCATTGTTCTGTAGGAGCAAAACTAAGCCTTTGATTGACTGCTGTCATCATGTCTGCGTCAAAGTTTCTTAGGCAACACAAATAACCTTTACTCTGTTTTTACCGTTTCTTAAAATAGCCACCATCAATTTTTTTTTTTTTTGTTTTTTTTTTTTTTTTTTTGCTGTGTCACAGGCTCTCAAACTAAATATGGAAGCTAGTGACGCATTATGAAGACGCATAGCATGATTTACATAACTGCAGCTGCATCCCACCGCTCTCAACCGCATTGATCTTAACCTTCATAAGTATGTAAATGTAATCCAGCAGTAGACGAGTACATGCACGAGTATACGAGAGATTGTGTGGCCATTTAATTTGGGTTACCCAAGAGATTGTGTTAGTGTAGCAGGAGGAGACAGGCCAAGGGAAGTTATGTAACTGCATGCAGGAGCGAATTACAGAAAGAGCGAGTGCTTCATTGTGACATTTTCCAGGAACGGGGCATTGATGCTGTTGTAATGATCCCTCGCTTAAAGAAACCCTCCTGCGCAAAGGTACACAAACACATCCATCAGTGCACAACCAGCACAATGGCACAGTTAGATGCATACACATGCACAAATAAGTTGGAATTTATATGGTTATTACATAATCTTTTCACGTTTCTGGAACTCACTGGAGCGTATACTTCCTGACTGTGCATACATTACTGCATTAACCACAATCCAGTCTCATCACTCAAACCTGACTGTTATATTATCTGTGCATATGCATTCTCATCACATTCACAAGCATCACATGCCAACACATTCAAAACAGTGATGGAGTCAAGTCCAGACCCTTCAAGACAAGATTCAGACTTATTTTCAACTAGTATTAAGATGCGTTTTGGTTGATTGGATCACAAGTAGACGAGGGAGACATTCCCGTTCACACCTGGTGT
The DNA here is from genome assembly GCF_018340385.1 of Cyprinus carpio. NCBI lineage: Eukaryota > Metazoa > Chordata > Actinopteri > Cypriniformes > Cyprinidae > Cyprinus > Cyprinus carpio. The sequence continues at coordinate 16,128,160 of NC_056590.1, read as the reverse complement.
TTTAATTTGTCTCTTTTGCTCCTTTCAAAGACTTCTGTCCTGGTTACATTTGACAGAGGGTCTATGGATGGGTCCCTCTGTTTTCAGTGGTAGGGTTAAGGGTATTACTAATATATTGTCAGATTTCTGCAGCTTGTGGTGTGAGCGAAGAAAGATGCTGAAGAAAGTTGTGTACATGTATTTGTATGGGCTAATTTAGCTATTACGATCTAGTGGATAAAATAAGCTCACACAACTGTCATATGCTCGCAAAATTAAACAACATAAAAAGATGAGGAGAGCAGTCACTTTTGTTTCTGCGGCAATAGCCTCATGACCCCCACAGAATGCTTCACGCTAAGTCAGGACTGGTGGAAGAATATTGTGCTTGTTCCATTTACTAATGACCAATGGCTGGAACATTTTTGTATATTTCTGCTGTTTTTCAAAATAAACTTTCTGTTTCAGCCTTGCAAAGTTAAATCTTGTCTGACTAGATCGCTTCCCAACAACACATCCTCATTCGACCACATGAGCATCTGGAAGTGGTCGAAAGTGGACAAGCTCACAGCCCATTCACACCTGTATGTAGCGTCATCCACTTTTGATTGGCCAAAATGTATTTTAATACCAGGTGTAAACAGGGCCTTGAAGCCTGGCATACAGTGTGCAATTTCAGCAATGTTTTTGTTAAATACCAACTCTCACTGTATGAGCAAATCGTATGCAATGTAAAGCCAAAGCTCACAAGTTACTATAGGCTCACACTATAGAGTCTGATTATCAATCTGCAGCTTGACTGCTCACATATGTGTGAAATACTGTGATAGAAGGGCATCAAATAATGCTTTCCTGAGATTCTATTCATAATCAAAAGGAAATTATGAGTCTGAATGAAAAGCAGCAAAAGGCATTATTACACCACCGAGGACTGGGTTATTTGGGGATAGAATGATCTCATGTAATACCCCCACGGCCAATGCAAAATTACCTCTTAACTAATTGAAAAACCATTCAAAATTATCACTCTGTTTAAAGGGTGTGTGTGTGTGTGTGTGTGTGTGTGTGTGTGTGTGTGTGTGTGTGTGTGTGTGTGTGTGTGTGTGTGGAGGTTTACTCTCACAGCTCAAGCATGCTAAATCACTATTCTGTTTCTCCATAATTACCAGTAATAAATGGCCATCTACAGGCAAGCAATTTTGTTATTAAAGTGCAGAATATCAATGAATAAATAACACTATTCAACTGCAACATTCCCATCTTCTTAAATGCGTTTCTACGCATGTTTAGATAAAGAATACAGAACATAAAGCAGCCCTTGTTTCTCCGGAGAATAAATAACCTTATGTTGACATACTGTATTGTTTCCGCTAACAGAAAAACATTATTTTATGTCAAGACAAACGGCAGAGCAGAGGTTTTCACGTCATTCGTGAACCGCTGTGTGTACGGAAGGTCAGATTGCTATCACACAGGGTCGAATTGAGAGGACGTCTGGCACAAACACACTCATCCACACATTAATGATGGTCATTCTGCAGGAATCTTCAGAACAACAGGCACAATCTGCATTTCTCTGATCGTCCTTTCAACCTCCTCCTGAGAGCCATAATTACAGGAGGTTTTCTGCTGTTATGGTTTTGTACATTTGTCCCCAGAACATGTGCTCTTTTGTCATCTCAACACCTGTGCTGGAAAGGGTGAGAATATGAACATCACAGTGTCATTGGATAATTCAATGCTCTAGACAGAGACTTGGAAGTGGACTCTTCTGACGTGTCACCAAGCAACCACCCAGAAATGACCCCTAGAAAGAACCTAGAACACCCTAGCAACTAATTTTGCATGGACAAGCTGTCAACCCAGAGAAACCTGAAATACTGTATTGTTAAATAATGGTTAGAATTTTTTTTTTTTTTTTTTTTTTTTTTTTTTTTTATGGCTAATATAGTATGGTACACTGAGAATATGGAGTTTGAACTGGAAGGAAAAACTGTTCTGTTTTTCCAGACGTTTTTCAGAATTGTGAGCTATAAACTCTGAATTGTGAGAAAATAAAAGTCAGACTTTTTTCCTCTGAACTGTGAAATAAAAACTCACAATTACCTTTTTTTATTGTTTCATCCTGTGGTAGAAATGGGCTTCTACATTTTCCTTTTCAGGTTCTACAAACTTACACACACGGAGAGATGTCAGTTTTACCTACAAACGAGTGTATCTATCACCGAAGCACTACAGGTGACCGACCCAGAACTTATTTAATTTCCCCTGTAAATGATTAAGTACGGTCCCTTCAACTCTTTCCAGCAATTAAATTTTCAGAGGCTGGAGTTACAGGATGCTGAGAGAGAGAGGTGGGTGTGTGTGTGTGTGTGTGTGTGTGTGTGTGTGTGTGTGTGTGTGTGTGTGTGTGTGTGTGTTTGTGTGTAAGGATGACACACTGATGGACTCTGACTCACTTTGCGTGAATCACTCACATTTATCAATTATGTGATTTGAAGATATTTCCTGTCCTAAATTTAGTAGAATTGGATGCAGTCCCTGACGTCTATATGACTGTGGTCAAACTACAATATACAGTACATGACTGCATTACTAAGTCTGCTGTGAAGTCGTTCTGCTGGGGAAGTCATGGCCTAAGGGTTAGAGAGTTTGACTCCTAACCCTAAGGTTGTGGGTTTGAGTCTCAGGCCGGCTGCTCCCAGGGCACCGCAGCATAAATGGCTGCCCACTGCTCCGGGTGTGTGTTCACTGCTGTGTGTGGGTTCACTGCTATGTGTGTGCACTTTGGATGGGTTAAATGCAGAGCACGAATTCTGAGTATGGGTCACTATACTTGGCTGTATGTCACTACACTTTTTCACTTTCACACTTTTTTTTTTTTTTAAACTGTGTGTACTGCGCACAAACATGATCACTGAAGTACGTGAAGTACGTGCTGTCGCACATTTTACTTGGAATGAATAATGTCACCTGCTTGCAAAACATTTATTTATTTATTTATTTTTTATGAAATCAGTATATTCATATTTTACATTTCATTGTCTTTTCAAACAACAAATACAGACACTTAATGCCAGATTTACTAACAGCTTGCACCTGTACCGTAGTCAATTTACTGGTATCTGCACCATTATTTAACACCCAAAAAAATCAATTCTTAACCCACTTTGTACGTGACCTGGCTGTGATAATATTCACTGCTATGGTAGATTGCATTGGTCATTGTGGGTATGATCTGGCTGCATCTGTGTTCTTTTATTTGTGTATTGTCAGTAGCTCACTCACAGAACTTTCCTCTCCTTTTGGTGTTTTTATGGGATTGCGGTCTCATGTTAATTTGCCCTATACACTATACATATTAAAATACACTACTGTTCAAAAGTTTGGGGTCGGTAAGATTTTTAAAAATGTTTTGGAAAGAAGTGAAGTATCTTATGCTCAGTCACCATAAAGCTACATTTATTTGACCAGAAATAAAGCAAAAACAGTAATATTGTGAAATATTATTACAATTTAAAATAATTGCTTTCTATGTTCATTTATTTTATGAACTGTGAATTGTAGGGAATTGTAATTTATTCCTGTGATGGTAAAGATTCATTTTCAGCATCATTACTGCAGTCTTCAGTGTCACATGATCCTTCAGAAATCATGCTAATGTGCAGATTAGCTGCTCAAGAAACATTTTTTTTTATACATTATTATTATCCCTTATTACCAATTCTTATGAAGCAAAAAAAATAAATAAAAAGTTTCATTAATTTCCTATGCCAGTCATTTTGACCGCAAAGGTAACAGGTGTTACTTTTTATTTTAAATCCTTTAACATATCTGAATCAAGCCTATGAAATTTGTGTGTGTGTATTCACATAGCTAATGTGACAAAAGTCACCAAGCGTCATCTGATTCCAATGAAGCATATACTGCAGTTTTAAAAATTAAAAAATATTTTGGTCAAAAGTGACCCAAGAGGCCCAAAGCAGTAGAAAGACTGCTCAACAGTAACTTTTTTTTTTTTTAACAACCTCAAAAAAAAATTTTTTACAGTGTACATACTATGCAGTGTTCTACACTAGTACTCTACTCTGTGCCTGCAGTCTAGTGAATGCTTGCTGTTGGTTACAGATAACCAGCTTAGACATCATACCAAACAGCTCATATAGCAGCATTAATCTCTCCTCTCACTCTTCCTGGAATCTGCAGTGGTTACAGACCTAAATCTTTAGCTTGCTACGTCATTACAGCACACAACCATGACTCACTGGCCCAACAGCCAATCACAACACACCAACTTATTACATTCTCCACACAACCTGCTTATCCGTCACTTACCCTTCCCAGAGGGGACATCGTCCTTATCGGGATGTTCTCTCTCTCTCTCTCTGGCTGTAAATAAAGCTCCTCATATAGTAAACAGCTTAAGTTAAAACACACTAGACACTGTCAACCAGGCTTATTTCAATGTTGTTAAAGCGATCATGGACAATTAGATCAGTCAACTGCACGCTTCAGAATGTAAACATTGACACAAAGCAGGCCATGCATACTTAGCACGGTAGCATTTCTGCAGTTGATCAACAGCTGTGGTCTTTAGCTTGAGTGTCTGTCATCAACAACCCTAAAAACCTGTTCATCATCTCCTTATCGTTGTCTGACGGTCACACAACGCTGTTTTTAACAGCAGTTATTCTGACCCGTTTAAGCCTGGATGATCTGATTATTGACCAGGTTTGTTCACACTCTATTGAAGCTGGCTTACAGCATATAGTTAATTTTAGAACAAAGCTACACTGTAAAAAAAAAAAAAAAAAAGGTGACATTTACGGTAAAATACCGGCAGCTGTGGTTGCCAGAACTTCATCTTATAAAATATATGGTGGTAGCATATTGGTTTTACAGATTTAACTTAAATTCACAATTAAAAAAAACATATTTCATTAATTGGTATAATGTTTATTTACCAACCTATTGATGTACTAATATCTGTTTAGAACCATTGTAATAAACTGATAACCACCAAAAACAGTTGGTTATAAAAGGTGCCCACAGTGTCATAATCACACAAACACTAAACACCTTCATGGTAACTCACATGATACTGAAATAATGCAATAAATATGAATTTAATAACATTAGATGTAAGGTAAAACCCTAATGTACACAACTGATAAGAAAGAAACTAAGATAAAATACAGTTAAATCAACGAAAACATCAAATATCAAGTGTCATGCAGGGAATTCTGGGAGTGTCAATTTATGGTTTTTCACTGTGAAGTATGCAATGGCTTTTTCTTTTTCACTTCCAAAAACCAAAATTCTAACACTATTTTACTGTAAAATTACATTAAATGTAATAATAGTTATTCACCATATATAGTATGCAACAGGTTTTTACTGTGGCATTTTTATAGTATTTTACTGTCAAAATCACAATCATTATAAAATAATTTTCACATTTAAAATTAAGATTAATTGGAATAAATATTATGATGCTTTAATTTTTTGAAAGAAGTCTCTTATGCAAGTCTGCTTTAATTTGATTAAAAATAAAGTAAAAACAGTAATATTGTGAAATATTTTTGCAATTTAAAACTAATTTATTCCTGTGACGCAAAATTGAATTTTCTGCATCATTACTCCAGTCTTCAGTGTCACGTAATCCTTCAGAAATCAGTCTAATGTGCTGATTTGATGCTAAAAAAAAAAAAAAAAATTATTATCAGTGTTGAAACCAGTTATGCTGCTTCATGTTTTTTGTGAAAACTGTGAAACACAACCATTCTAAAGTTTAGGGTAAGATAAATAAAAAGATAATGCAAATGCTTTTATTCAGCAGAAACGCATTCAATTGGTCAAAAGTGACAGTAAATGCATTTATAATGTTACAAAAAAAAATTATTTTTCAAATAAATGCTGTTCTTTTGAATTTTCTATTCATCAAATAATTCTAGGGGGAAAATAATTATGATTTGCACAAAAATATCAGCTTTGATGAGAATAAGAATAAGAATAAGAATAAGAATAAGAATAAGAATAAGAATAAGAATAAGAATAAGAATAAGAACCATTATTAATAACTAAGTACAAATAATTACTGATTAAATTTCAGCTTTGCCATCACAGGAATAAATTCTAACTACATTTTAAAATATATTAATATAGAAAACAGTCATTTTAAATTGTAATAATATTATACAATATCACCGTATTTTTAATCAAATGAAAGCAGACTTGCATAAGAGGCTTCTTTCAAAAACATCTTAATTAATCCAAACAATTGACTGGTAATATATAACAGCAAACACCTTGATACAATCAAAGAAATACTCAATAGATTTACAGTTGGTAATACAACATAGGCCTTCACAGATATATTTCTAAGAAATCTACAGGTCCAAATGGTGATGCAAAGGCTAAAAAATGTGTCAAGGTCATTTTTGCATCCCTTTTGTTCAGGCTCAGATGGGTCTCTGCACAGCGGCCCACTGACCTCCACACCCTTAGGAAACACTACACCAACAGGAGAACCAATACGGGAGTCCATGCTGCGAAGATAAGATCAATGCATTTTTCAGTCTGTAATAAAACACATATGCCGTCAGATTGTTAGCAACCTGTCACCAGCACAAGCAGTGGGATTTCACACATGGCAATGATGAAATGCAAAGCTCTGTAAATCTTCATGGGATTTGGATTTTGTTTCCGTGCTCCTGCTGCATGAAGGGTATCTTATGAGCTTATCCCTCAACACATGCCATCTATCTGGGTTACCAACCAGAGATCAAAAGAGGATGTTGAAACTGTAACTCTGACCATGTTATACTGCATTCAATAATGGAAAGAGACAGCTAAAATTATCATTTCCAATCTGATTTAGCTTCAATTCAGATTTACCCCACCACTGAATAACAGGTTGGTGGCTCTTTGAGTTGGTCAAAGAGTTTGTTGAAGTGGGCTTCTTGGGCAGCATAAAAGAGGATAAATAAAATAATTAAAAAATAATAAATAAAAGCAGAATACCAGTTCACAGATAAAAACATGAAATATGTGTAAAATTATATATATATATATATATATATATATATTACATATATTTATATATATATATATATATTATTAATAAATAGTATGTTTAAAAAAACTAAAATATTTTATTATTGCAGTATAAATAAATGAAACATTTTTCAACAAACAGCATGTTAATATAAACATACAATTATGAACAAATTATTTCATCTTCATCATGTAAAACTTTTTCAAAATTAGAGAAAGAAAGAAAGAAAGAAAGAAAGAAAGAAAGAAAGAAAGAAAGAAAAATAATTTTATTTTAAAATAATAAATCATTTTTATATACAAATTTAAAAATATTATAATGAAAACTTTATGATAGTTGACTGAATAAATAAATTTTAATTAATAAAATTAATAAATAGCATGTTAATATAAACACAAAAATACTGTAGTGTTGGAAACAGTAGTAGTAGTAGATAGTTGACTACTACTACTACAACTAACATACAAATAAATGAATAAACAAACAAACAAATAAATAAATAAAACGAAGGTTAAAATAAACATACCAAAAAATTGCAGTATTGGTAACTTGTTGATACTTGAGTGTATAAAAAAGATTAAAAATAAATTAATAAATATATAAATTTAGATTTATAAAAATAATAAATAGTATATTTTTATATAAATACTTGATTATTGTAGTAAATAAATAGTGAGTATTTTACAGAAGACCACCACGTGGCACTGGTAAAGCAGCATCAGGCAGCATCATGTAATAGGTGTAGATGTTGAGGAGTTAATTTGAACTGAAGCTCTGCTCTGAAAGCCTCATGTCAGGTGAACAACAGATCTGATGACTCATGCAATGAAACTACACTTCTCTCTTGGTTTCACAGTGTATGCCAGGATAAAAATCTTTTACACTGCATGTCAAAGGGTACTCAACTATTAAACTGACAGAGAAAAAATAAGAGAATAAATAAAATACAGTACACAAACCTGAGAGCATAGAACACAGAGTACAAATGTTGCTGCAGCTCCATGCATCATATTGTCGAGGGACTGGCGGTCTGGCTGTGTTTCAGTAAGAATAAATACAGAGAGGAGGTCGGTTGATTTCAGTGAACCCCCTCTCTCGTATCAGCCCTTTTGTTCATAATAGGACAATTCACTGACTGAGGATTTACAGAACAGTCAGCGCTTTCAACCAATCTAAATTTGGCCAGCTTCACTGCACATGTAAAAAAAAAAAGAGGCATTAACACTCTCCAGGGACAAATAGAAGAGGGACAAATGTTATTACGGCAGGATGAAGAAATGTAATGTAAGCAGAACTACATGTGATGCATGTGGACCATTTTTTACAATACAGCGCATGACTGACTGCGACATGCAACTTGTCGTTTCATCCTATAACACATTAAAGGAAAAGTTCACCCAAAAATGAAAATGTATTCACCCTCAGTTTATGCCTTCATCAGAGCAGATTTGGAGAAATGTAGCATCACATCACTTACTCACCAGTGGGTCCTCTGCAGTGAATGGGTCCAAACAGCTGATAAAAACATCACAATATTCCACAAGTAATCCACATGACTCCAGTCCATGAATTAACATATTGTGAAGTGAAAAGCTGCATGTTTATAATAAACAAATCCATCAGTTTTTATCTTCAAACTGTTGCTAAAATAGGAGTCCATAATCCATAATATTGCTTTCTGCAGTGAATCAGGAGAGAAATCTGCACAGATCAAGTAGCATTTACAAGTGAAAACAGTCCAAAACAGTTCTAAACAAATATGTCAGTGGATTTTGATGAGAGAGGACAACAGGAACTTTGTCACTGGAGGAAGTGTTATTATGCAATGTGGACTCATATTTTACCCAGAGGCGACAGTTTAAACTTAAAACATCTTAAAGATGGATTTGTTTCTTAGAAAACACAACTTTAGTTGTGGATTATTGTGATGTTTTCATCAGCTGTTTGGACTCTCATCCTGATGGCACCCATTCACTGCAAAGGATCCACTGGGGCATAAGTGATGGAAGGCTAAATTTCTCCAAAATCATCAACATCTTGGATGGCGTGAAAGTAAGTAAATTTTCATTTTTTTCACCTTTATTGCATCAGATGTATTTGTGGAAACAGCCAAAATGGTGAAAGATTCTGTAAACACAAACCCCAAACACAAAGGGGTAAATTCACTCAAGAGTTCTGCCACTTTAGCTTGCGATATTTGTAACTATTGGCAAAAACCTGCATCTTATTGAATAAACATTTTCAATCCAGTTTAACCAAGCCCTAAATGCACCGTGAGTGTGTCAAATCAAGTCAAAAGTTGAGAGCCATTATCACTTTCTCAGAACAGATATTGTTTCTATGCACAATATAGGCTCATTAGTCTGAATATTATGCATCTTATTCACAAAATTCAGTGCTATTTGTCTGCCTCAATAATGTTGCACTATTACGTTCATTTTTAGGCACATCCATTCTTCATGAATTCCCCCAAGTGCTGATATGTCAACCTTTAAACATTTTGATGTCAGTCTACCACACACTCACCCTTGTGAAAAAGAGGTGCACTTTAGCATACTTTTATAAAGAGTACTTGAAAAATAAAAGTAACTGCAATTAATAAAAATTATTATAGTTTAAAATATATAAAATGCAATTAGTTGACACTAAAGTGCATGACCAACTTAAGAAGGACTTGATTACATCATTATATGTATTACTTCTACTGCTGTTAAACTACGGTTAAGGTTTACTGACAAGAATTTATATTATATACTTTAATGTATTTTCCATTAAAATGTGTATGCCATGTATTTAAATATATTTGTAATTTAAATACATTTCCAATTATGAAGAAATTTAGTACATTTAAAATATTATAATATAAAATGTATATTAGATAATTAATAATATTCATATAAAATATTAATATTAAAATGTGTTTTACTACAAGTGTACTTTAAAGAATAGACAGTACACAGTGCACTTTTTAATATTGTCCTTATGAAACAGTCAGACAGACTCTTTATTTAATTAAAATTATATTATCTGCAAGTACATCTTTTTTTTTTCTTTCTTTTTTTTACTTTAAAGATTTGGAGTACACTACAAGTGCATATTTGGTATGATTAATAGCACTTCTTTTTCACAAGGGCAGTGAATGCACAATTTACATAAGCTAATGCTTCAAGGTGCAGACAGGATCTTTGTTATTGGTCATATGACTCCAGACTGCACAGAATGCTTCACTGCTTCCAGCAGGTGTTTTTTCAGTCTGTCTCACTCAATAACATACAGTCGTTCAGTCTCCCAGGCCTCTGAAATGCTGTCTTGCAGCACAGACGGTCTTTTCTAGGAGTAAAAAAAGATGCATTTCTTTTCTTTATGACTTTACCTGGTCTCCTCAGTGCAGTGCTGTAAGTTATTTATGTCTGCTGCTTCTGGTAATGCTGTTTGTCCACATCTTATCTTTATTGATTGTCAGCCCACTGTAAAAATCTTCTATCTCTCTTTTTTGAAAGCACATTAATTGAATTTGGCATGTACTTATTTTTCCTGTGCAAAAATGACTTTGCACGCAAATATAGTGGGATGTGTACACATGCAAGAAGCTAAATGGGGATTAATTGGATTACTGCAGTTAACTCAGAAAGCTCAAAATTATGAGGTCTTTATAAGGAAATCCTGTTTTAGTCCGTTAGAAAGGCTAATGTTTATATAACATTATATAACAGTTGCATTGACCTCCTGCTGGCTGGAGGATACAAGTAAGAGCATCATCCTCATTGTTGGAGTTAATTGGTTTTATTCATAGAGGCTTTAAAATGACTAACTGCAGAATGACGAATAGAGCAACTACAAAATGCCCGGCTAACTGTATGTAACATTAGATTTTAGTTCACATACTTGGGTTGCAACTAAAAGCATGTAAATGAGTATTCTTTTGAGTAAACTATGTAGACAGCATGCCAGTATTAGAATATAAAATTATGTCTTGACACCCTTTGTTTTATACTGTTTGACCGTGCATGTGTCTGTAAGCATTTAGCTAAATTAATTTCCATAAAATTCATTATTACCTTAAGTCAACATAAAACAGCATTTGCAAACTTACGTAACACATATCAGAATAAACTGGGAAATTTCAAGGAGAGACAGAAAGAATAAAAACTTGTTTCTTGATTTTATCCTTCTGGAGTTTGATTATTTTTAGCATTATCCATTAGCTTGTGCAGCTTTGTTTGCTATTGGCTTTTGTTAGGAAACATGGTTTTAGGTGGATCAAGTCATTGACATCATGCACACATTTCTTAACATGAACCAATGAATCATTCACAATAAGATCATAATTAAACTGCAAATAGAGTGCTGCCAGGATGAAGTATTTTTGTAGACCAAAACCTAAAACAAAATTAGAATTAACACTTCCGTTTCTTCAGTCAATGTAAAACTGACATCTTGATGTTTGTAAACAGCAGATGCTTTCCAGATGAAGCAATCTTTAACAGACATCTTGCAGATGTACATGTGCTTTCTGGGAACTCATCTACTCACTAGTCCACTTTAACAGTCATGTTGTGTTTATCATCACACACTTGCTGACAATTCTAACGCAAACTTCCATGGAAAATGTTTTTAAATAAAGACCGTAAGAGTTGGTGGTTATAATGAAGTCATGTGATTTAGATTTTCATTTACTCATTAAATTGTGATGATTATTGTGAATAAAGCGCTTCGGTTACTTAACGTAACTTCGGTTCCCTGAAATAAGGGAACAAGCGTTGTGTATGAGAAAAAAAGTAAAACTCCTTTTTTTCCTTTCTGCTGAAGCCTGATTTTGTTCATGTTTTGTGTAGCTGCACAAACCAATGGCGCTTCAGCCCGCCAAAAAGGGGCAGGCCCACCACTATATAAGTCAGTCCGTAGCGCCATTCATCAGATCATTCGACTGAAGCGGACGATCATCGATTCATGCAGCTTGTAGTGCGGTAAGCGACATAACGGTTGTTCCCTTATCTCAGGGAACCGAGGTAACGTTAAGTACCAAAGTGTTCCCTTTCGAACGTTCACTCTCTTTATCTATGGGAACAAATTCAATCACGAAGCACTACGAGCAAAAATTACATGCTGCTCTGCAAGCCCATTGTTAGAGCACTAATGAGGGCCCTACGGGACTTAGGCATTATCTCGCCCCAAACTTAGCTGAGGGCATGAGAAATCACTACCCACATGGGAGGTTTAAACAGATAGAATCCGCGCCTGCAGGGCGGGGACGTCTAAGTTATAGAATCTGGCAAAAGTGGACGGCGACGACCAGCTAGCGGTCACACAGATCTCACTGATAGATATGCCGCTGGACCACACCCATGAGGAGGCCATTCCCCTTGTGCCCTCATAGGGCATTCCAGTCCTTCTGATGCATAAGCCAGAGCTATTGCATCAACAATCCAGCGAGACAGTCTTTACCGGCAGACCCTTCTGGCGGCCTCCAAAGCAAATAAACAGTTGTTCAGACTGCCTAAACAGTTTAGAACGTTCCACATAGACTCTCAGAGCCCTAACAGGGCAGGCCAATAGGGATATTACTTGCACTCTAAAGGGAGTAGAGAGCACTTAGTAACATAGCCGTGTCTCGGTTTCAAAATGTCCATGCAGTCATTGAGCACACAAACTCAAGACAAGAGGCACTGACCGACAGCGCTTGTATGTCACCCAACACACGCTTACCGACGCCAAAGCAAGGAGAAGGGCCATTTTAAGCAATAAGGGCTGCAAGTCAGCCAAACTGAGTGGCTCAACTGGAGGCCTTTTTAGGGCCCTTAGGACCATGGATAAGTCCCAACATGGCACAGTCCTAGGGCAAGGAGCATTCAGTCTCCTCACGCCCTACAGAAATTTAATGACCAAGTCATTTCTGCCTATTGAATGGCCAGCCTCGAGAGAATGATTCGCTGCGATGGCCGCCACATATACTTTGAGTGTGGATGGAGCGTGCCCCTTATCCAGCAGCTCTTGCAGAAAAGTCAGCTTGCAGGACAGTCACATGAAATCAGGTCCTTTTGCCGTGCAGAGCACCAATTGAGGAATACTGACCATTTCTGGCCATAGAGCCTTCTCGTGGACGGCGCCCTTGCCTCAAGAATGGTGTTGCTTACTCTCGCTGGGAGACCATCAGACTGTCGAGGCACCAGACATGAAGGCTCCACAACTCTGGGTGGGGATGCCAAATCATGCCTTTCGCCCACAAGAGAAGGTCCCTCCTCAACGGGATGGGCCATGGGGCCATCGTCACCAGCTGCATCAGCTCTGGAAACCAAGCCTGGTTCTTCCAGAGCGGAGCTACTAGGAGGAGGGAGCATTTAGTTTCCTTGACTCTCCAGATGATTTGGGGAATTAGGGAGAGGAAACGCATACAGGTGAGCACTGGGCCAGTCGTGGGCCAGGGCGTCTTACCGTATCGAGAAAAATGTGTGGGCAATGAGAGTTGTCTTCCAAGGTAAAGAAAGGTCGACCTCTGTCTTCCCAAAGACCGCCCAAATTCGCTGTACCGTCTGAGGATGCACCGCCCAATCGCCTGGGGCTACCTTGCCTCTGGACAGCATGTCCGTTCCCAGGTTCATCTTGCCCGGCACATGAACCGGCCTTAGCAAGAGGAGTTCTTTCTGTGCCCAGAGAAGAAGGCAACGAACCAATCTGTATAAGGCGTGAGACCTGAGACCACCTTGGTGATTGATATAAGACACCACTGTCATGCAGTCTGAACACGGACCAGGACATTGGTGGCCTTTGATGACCGGAAGGAAGGAATACAGGGCTAAGGATGTCCAGAAGCGAATGCCGGATTGCCCTCCAAAAGTGCACCCCACACATATCCAGACGCCGAATGCCGGATTGCCCTCCAACAGTGCGCCCCACCCGGAGTTGGACGCGTCTGTCATGATCACTTTCCTTCTGGAGGCCACGCCCATCCTCACTCCTGTCTGAAACAGGCGAGTGGTCCTCCAGGGGCCACAGCTTCTATACAGCGGCAGTCCACCCTGACCGGTAAATCTCTCTTCAACCGCCAAGCGTGGGGTGGGACTCAGGCTTTTAGCCAAAACTGGAGGGGCCGCATGTGGAGCAGGCCCAGGGGAGTTATAGAGGCGGCAGCGGTAGCGGCCATGAGGCCGAGCACCTCTGAAAAACCCTCAGGGGGCGTATCGTCCCCGGTTTGAGGGAAGCCGTCAATCGCTGAATTGTCAGGGACCGATCCGGCGAGATCCACACCCGCATTAGGGCGGAGTCTAGAACCGTAACAACTGGCTCTTTGCGTGGGATGATGACCAACCCGAGGTGCTCTAAGTGACTAAGCAGCAGCTCTTTGTGAGCGTTCAGTTCCCGTTCTGATCTGGCTAAAACTAGCCAATCGTCTAGGTAGGTCAATACGCGGATTCCAATCTACCTGAGAGGGGACAGAGCCGCGTCTATGCACTTCATAAAAGTGTGTGGTGCCCGGGACAGTCCAACGGAAGGACTGCATACTGATAGGCCACTCCCTCGTATGGGTCTGAGCCTGCCGTATCTCTTTGGGACGAGGAAATAGTGGCTGAAAAAGCCTGACTCGCTGTTCGCTGGGGGCACTATTTCCCACAGCGCTTTTTGCAGGCAGTGCTTGCACCCTCCCTGCCGGAGTACAATAGCTTCGTTGTCCGGGACAGAAGTTTGAACACTGCCTCTGAAGCGGGGCGGTCTGTGAGCGAACTGCAGCGAGTAGCCTCGTCAAATTGTTTCAAAAACCCATCTCAAGATTCCCGGAATGGCTGCCCAAAGCTGTGTAATGGGAGGCAAGAGGTTTTATTTTCTCAAAACGAGAAGCTCCCCTTGAGAAAGCGGGGAGTCTACGTTCATATAAGTGATTGAGAGAGGATAAGGAATTTTTGCTCTTTAAAGCATGTGGGTCCGCTATCACAGAGGTAAAATATTTGGGCACACGCTGCAAAAATCCTGCAGGACGTGACCCGCTGAAATGAAACTCCATCTCTCAGAGGTGCTCAAAGAGGTGAGGAGTGAAGGTGAGCTGTTTTGGGGGGAGGCGTTCCGGCCGAGGCGAGAACGGGGCCCGGTGCCCTCCTTTTCCTCTCTAGCGCCTCAGGACAGTTTCGCCGGCTCAGGGTCCAGCACAACTCGTGGGCGGGGACCTTGACGCTTCGGGGAAGGGGAAGAGTTTCACCGGCCCTGGTTTGCTGTTTCAGCCCAGGCTCCGTCTTCCGCTGAGGCTGATGCTGCTGCGCTGGGCTTTGCAGGCTGAGCAGTGGAGCTCTTTCTTGCAGAAGAGTCAGTGAAGAGATGATCCTCGTCGCTGAAGGAGAATAATCTGATGAATGGCGCTACACACCGATTTATATAGCCTTTTGGCGGGCTGAAGCGCTATTGGTTTGTGCAGCTACACAAACGTGAACAAATCAGGCTTCAGCAGAAAAGGAAAAATAAAAGTGGCGTCCTCCCTGGGTGCTGCATCTAAAGGCCACAGACTAGCGAGGGGGGACACGAGTCATGAGTTTTTCCCATACATAATGAGAGTGAACATTCGAAAGGAAACATATAAGACTTATTATTTGTTGGTCACAGAATTTATTATCTGCAATTCAAAAGCCAATGGAAAAATTGCTTAGTTTTTGTCGAGGGAACCAGAGTAATGCTGAGTGATGTCTGGGTTGGACAAAATGTCAAAAGATAACTGTCACAAAAACGCTTTCTTTTCCAAAGCGCAAAGGGTTGTTGGTGATATTAGATACAAAACCCATGCACACTACAAAAGTCTACTGGAAATGCTACACTAGAGGAACTCTTTTGCCATGATATTTTTAAAAAACTCTACTAGGATTTTAAGAAGCACTAATCCTAATCTCAAATACTGTGATGGACAGAATGCAGATTTTGGAAGGAACACCGTCATGCACTAGTTATTTAAATAGCTTTCCATCTGACCTTTCATAAGAGCATTTCATATCAGGATTCAACATTTTCGTACAAATATCTTTTCTTTTTATCCTTTATTACCTCTTCTGAACTTCCTAGTGAAGGAAGTCCTAAGTCTGTTCATTGTATATTCTTCACACAGACCATACTGTGCAAGTCTGTGGCAGGAATCCCACGTGCCATGATACATTTGGCAAACAATGGAAGCACAAGCAATAGTTCACCACTGGAGATTTGGCTCTATCAGCCCACTGGGGAACATCCCGCCCAGAAAAAGTAAAGATTGATGGTGAAAATCATGGCTGAGAACTGAATCAATACTTATCAGCAGAGCCATGGTTATAGTCATCTTACAAAGCAGCTGGCCACTTGGAAGGCAAACCTTGAACTAGGGAATTTCATAGAAAACTGGCACTGAGGATTAAATCACAGGATCAGAGGGGGATAGAAAATAAAATCTAGGGATACTATTGATTCAAAGATGAGAAAATAACAAGACCATCCCTTAATACAATAAACCTTTCACAATAGAATATATGGAAATACTGGTACAATGGAAAGCAAAATTAACTTCTTATTTTAATCCGTACACAGTATAGGCCTCATAATGAATGGGAAAAAATCACTATAAAGTGTAGAAACACACTGTGTTTGTATGGGTCTGTTGTTGTTAGTAGAATTTATCCATTTTACTGCACACCTACAATCAGTGTGGGCAACTGTGACCAACTGGTCCTTGAGTTTAAGGGAGATGTGGGATTGAGTCGTGCATGTGGGCATAGCAATAGGAATCTCTGTTTACAATTCAAAAAAATCCCCTGCATCATTCAATAAAACACACATTACTAAGTCTTATAATGAAAGATTAATAACCCAGTTGTCCTTAACTGGTTTTGCTTCAGGACCCATATTACTAGACATTAGACAATAATTCATCATTGTTTATATGTTTTTGAAAGAAGACTCTTATCTTATTTGATCACAAATCCAGTAAAAATGGTAATATATTATTGAAGTATTGTGACAATTTAAAACAGTTTTCTATTTTAAAATATTTTAAAATGTAATTTATTCCTGTGATGCAATTATTACTCCAGTCTTCAGTGCCACATCCTTCAGAAATCATTCTAATATGCTGATTTGCAGATCAAGAAACATTTTTTATTATTATCATCAATGCTGAAAACAGTTTGTGTTGCTGTCATATTTTTGGAGGAAACTGTGTGATACATTTAATTTTTTATTTTGACATAAAAATTTATAAACATTACAAATGTCTTAAAACTGAATGCATCTTTTTTTAAAGTATTAATTTCTTTAAATCATAGTATATCAATTGGATATTTAATTGGGTATGATAAATGTATATTCCTTATTTTTCATATACATTACCATTTCTGTTATCTAACACCCACTTTAATCTTCAAAAATAACAGTTAATGTAATCTTTAGCGATGAATATGCAAATTAATATGCATTTTACATACTACATATTATAATGTGATGCCTTAGTTTTAATTTCTGTATTTAAAACTTTTGAAAAATGGCAAAAAAAAAACTAAAAAATCAGTAGTAGTATCAATTTTTTAATATCAGTCATTTATCAGTTATCGGCAATAACATGAAAGTCATCGGCATCAGTCAGAATTTTAACACCATGCATCCCTGAAATCACAGAAAAAGATTTGCAAAGAACAAAATCAAAGATCAAAATGTGTCCCACCCCATCAATATAATACGGTGGTTACTGCCCTGCTTCTGCCGGTTTCCACAAGCAAAAGAAACGATAAGAAGATTCATGCTCCCACCTCCCTTCCAGCTGAAGCCCATAAAGACTTGATGACGGTCAGATCTGTGCAGAATCAAACTGAGGTTGCCCCCCGCACATCCTCCCTGTGGGACACGTGTGCAAGTGTGCAAAGACACAGAGACGGGCTGTACGATGATCTGGGGGGCAGAGAGCAGAGGAGACAGAGATTAATTATGTTCAAATGGCAATGCATAACTCACATCTGCTGCACCCTAAAGATCCCGAGGCATGAGCTGGATACAATGTGCCTGTTTCAGAGTATTAGACATGCAGGCGTCCATATCCTCCCCCCAACTCTATTCATGCAGGGGTCCCTGAATCATGATGGGTGACTCCCGGCCAGCCACAACCCCCAAATGACTGCTCCCTCATTAAAAAAATCACTTGAATTAGACTTTTTCATTTTTCACTTTATGAAGGAAATGCGATGGTACCTGCCTGCAAGGTCATCTTGATATTAATAAAATCTTAAATTGGATATCTTAGAAAAGTACCCACCATACCTTTTACCATTAAGACAAATTACTTCAGGTACCCTCCAAAAAAAATAAATATATAAATAAATAATAAAGGTTCTTTATTGGCATTGATGGTTCCATAAAGAACCTTTCATCATGGAACCTCCATTCTACAAAAGGTTCTTTATGGTGGAAAAAGATTCTTTTGATGATTAAAATGTTCTTCAACACTAAAAAATGGTTATTTTGTTGAGAACTGGTGACTGAAAGGTTTCTTTGAGGAACCCGAAATGGTTCTTCTTCTATATCATCATTGCAAAATTCTTCTGTAATGGTCTGCAGTAACTCATTGACCATTTAAACACAGTGTCCCCTTCCTCCACTGTCCTCCAGGTCTACTAGGTCTCTCCAGGTTAAAGTGGTACATGAGGTTTATGTCCCAATTGAGGTGTGTACACACACCACACACATAAAGCACAGACCTAAAGGGAGAGAAGTGTGGGGCGCAAATGGCAAAACAAAGGCAGGGCAATGCTGTAGACATTTATGGGGCTTGATGTACGTCTGGCATCGTCCTTTCAGATCCAAAGGGGACATTCTGCTCACATAAGCATCTGTCCTTACGACACCGTGCAGTTTATACCCAAAATAAAAATTAACATCCAGTTGGCATTTACGGCATGCTAATTACGGCCCCTTCTGCTGGAGACTTCTAAATCAAATAAGAAATAATGTTGTTCAGAGTACAAACCTAATTGTTTTAATGAAGAAAAAATGTAAGAAATCTAGCAGAATGTCCCAGTCTATTTTCCATTCAATGAAAGTAAATGGGGATTTTTTTCCACAATGTAAAAAGCACCATTTATGAAAAAGAATGCCAGAAAGAAAAGCCATATGGTATGTATGCAAACAAATTGCTCAGTAAATAAAAAAATAATTTCATCTGCATATTTTTAATAAGTAGAGGTGTCACGGAAAACGGAATACAGATATTGAATGAAATTCCACAATATCTAAAAGACAAAATATAATATCATGTTCATAATATTGGTAAACTACTATATTCTAATAATGTGTTGTAATGATGCTTAACATATGACAATATTGTAAATAATCCAGTTCCAGTAACTGATCTGACTGACACTCCAACACAGTAGGATGCTGGTTGCCACACGTCATAAAACAGAAAAAAGAAAATCATGAAGAACATGAAGTGTGTAGCTACTACTGCAATCTGTAACTATTTAACATTTTGACACATTGGTGTTTAATTCATATAAATTCATGCGATTTCATTCATGCATTCTTTACGATTGGCTGACAGATGGTTATGTTTAAGGATGGGGTTATTCTTGATTCTTACTTTTTTCACAAGATTCTTATTTGATTCACAAGATACAAATTTTCATATGAAAACATTCCCAAAGCTGGCAAACATCGCTGGTTCTTGTGTGTCTCTCTTAAATGTTCACAATTAACCAAGTTTGAATATCCAAAAGTGTGAATGAAGTGGGAATGTTTAGAGTAAATAACAAACGTCAGTTGCTTGGTCAGTTCCTTGGATATCACACAATTGGTATAAGACTACTTTTATTATGTAACTCCAGTTCACTTCACTCACTGTAAGTGAAAAGAGCAGCGTGAACATTCTTCAAAACCATCTCCTTTTATGTTCCACAGAAAAAAATTAATTGATACAGATTTGGAACTACATATATGACAGAATTTTCATTTTTGGATAGAAATTTTCACCTCCAAGTACATGCTTGTTTTTTCACATACTGAACAATGCATGATCTTGCACTCCCTTTAAAATCTTCAGATTTTTAATTGGCATTAATTGGACACTGAATCATCCCTTGAGAGGAGAACAAGTTCAGGACAACATCCTGAATGCCTCTCTCTGTGTTATATGATATCACACTTGTGTGGATCACATTAGGAGGTGTGAGAAATGCAACACAACCCCAGCAGAGCTGCGTGGACGACCAACAAGTTTCACAAACAGTAGACCCCATATTAATTATCCAGCTGCCAACATCACTCATCTCTAAGTACCTGTGTGAAACAGGGATGGGCACTGATAGATTTTACATTACATTTACTAACATGACACCATTATTACTCCTACAGGAGGACAGTGGTTGAAACCTGAAAGCTGTCAACAAACAGCACTAATTAAGCCTGTGGGAACTCAAAGAGCAGCGTAAGCCTCTGTGTCTGGCCCTGTGCAATGCGCTAGATGCTTTGTCAGGAAATCATGCTGATTGTATATTAAATAAGAAGCCCTGGGGCTGAGGAAAGATAGACAGTGAGGAAGGGAAGAAATTAGGTTTGAATCCAAATGGGCCTGTGATATTCAAATGAATGCTGCAGGATGAGCAATTGAAAGCCTCTCTCCTTCCTGGAAAAGAAAAGGAGGTTCCTGAAAACAAGCGTCACTTCAGTGTCTTAAAGAGACAGTTTACCTAAAAATGAAAATTCTGCATTTACTCTGCGTCATGTCATTGCAAATTAGGGATGGTCATTTTGTCGACAAGAGTAGTCCAACCTTCTGCTCAACTGACTTTTGTCAATAACTGTTCTGATATTTTTAGTAGCAGTGGTGTGCTTAGCTGTTACACAGTTTGCATGGTAAAATCCTTTGAAAAAGATGCATCTTTAAATTCATCCACTTTAAAGTCAGTATGGAATCAAAATTAAAACTATTTACTAGCGCACATTACCATTAATCTATGCACGTATATCAAAAGAAAAATAAATAAATACTGTATATAAAATTGTTCGTTTTCATATAATCTTAAGTAAAACACTTTTTGAGTTATTGCCTCATTAAGATGAATTGCTTGTTGTATTCCTCTTTTGTAAGTCAACAGTGGATAAAAGCGTCTACTAAATGAATAAATATAAAATGTAAATGTAAGCAGGAAGTTCACTAAAATAAAGGGCTGGCCTCAATTTTTTTTTTTTTACTTGTTTTACTCAAAAAGACAGTAGCAACCTCCAGTTTGCGCACACTTAAAAAGTCTGCAACCATAATGCATTCTGACAAATATTGCATGGCCTTCTGTACTGTTTACTTAACATTCATCCATGACGGGTGATTTAGCAACATATAGTTTGGTTTTCACCAGATAAAGAGGGAGATACAGGATCACATGATCATCCGTGGCTTTGTGCCTTCGGCGCGTTTAATGAGGGAAGGATTAAGAGAGCAAGACGTCCATCTCCATGGAGACCAGAGAGATCTACAGCCTTGCCCTTTCTCTTTTAGCACCCTCAAGGCTACACTTTCTACCTCCAAATGACTCCATGGTCGTGAAAGTTGTACATGCTGACCAGTCTGTATAATGCATAAAAGCTGAAGAACCACCAAGGAAACTTACAGAGAACTTACATTTGAAGTGCTTTCAAAGGGATGTTAAATTTAAGGTTTGAGGTGATATTTTTGCACCTAAAGTATCAACACGGTACAGCTGCTTTGAAATTAGCATGCATGTCTGCACACACGTGCTAAACCTGATCCATTTCAGCTAATTCAGAGCTATTGCAACCTTTGAAAAAAAAAAAAAAAAAAAGAATGACAAACTCAAACACACATGGGGATGAGCAGTTTGCTCAGAACATATGTGTGTGTGTTGTCTGCTGAATATGCATCAGTTCCTTTTTCGACACATGCCCCTCTTTCTCGTCCCCCTATACGGTGGCTTTTGGTCTTTTATCGGCAGAAGGCGGGGGGGGGGGGTACGTTGCCGTGTGTACTACTACAAGGTTTAACTTCCTCATGACCGCTTCACAGAAGGAGGTGATTGTCCTGAAAGTGTTAAATCAAGAGGAAAAAATTATCAAACTGTCCGGAGCGCTTTAGGATTGCACACACAACTGCAACCACAGTTGGTCTGAAGCACCTTTCATTAGCATTACAAATCATTATGATAACATTATCAAAGGTTTGCAATGCATTGGTTATACTGACTTATGCTGGTTGTCACGTGTAAAATGAAGATCAAAGGAGCATATTTGTTATGAGTTAAGCCTCTAATAGATGCTGTACACATGTATTTGTGGAGAACATTTCTTGTTTATCCAATTCATCGGTATGTAAAAAAAAGTAATTTTGCTTTCCTGATGTCACACTAAGAATGAGCCAACAGAGCAGCAAATGTGAGTTTTCTAAGGCAAGTATCAGTATATTACCCAAAAATATATTTTCTATGCGATCTTAAGAAGCTGACTCACGATGTTCACCTTGCAGATAATAAACAAACTGAAACATCATGAAAGACACCTCCTATCAAAGTATCATTTTAAATATTTTAAATATAATAATATTATTATATTATAAACAAACATTATATATACAGTCATGGCCAAATGTTTTGGCAGTGACATAAATTTTGTGTTTTGCAAAGTTTGCTGTTTAAGCTGCTGTGGTGTACATTCACATTGTTTCTAGATTATTGTGTGGGAGTGATCAGATGCATTTTAAATAATTGCTAAAAGCTTCATTGGCAAAAAAAATTAACTTTTCACAAATTTTTTTTTTTTTTTTTTTTTTTTTTTTTGATTCTGACACAAAATGACCAGCTAACATTAATTGACTTATCATATCAGCAGCACATGTGAAAGTGTGAATGAGTACTAGTCAGGTCAAATCACTATCATATTTATTAGATTGTACGCCAAGAAGAACTGGTGTCAAGAAGAGCAGCAAAGAAGCCACTTCTCTTCAAGAAAAAACATCAAGAACAGACTGAAGTTTCTGCAGGAAGTACAAGGACTGGACAGCAGAAGACTGGTGCAAAGTTCTCTTCTTTTATGAAGCTCCCTTTCAACTGTTTGGGACATCTGGAAAATAGATTGTTCTCGGAGAAGAAAAGGTGAACGCTACCATGAGTCCAGTGTTGTACCATCGATGTAAGGAGTTGCTTTTCAACAAAGGGAGTGGGCTCTCTGCCCAAAAACACTGCCAGGAATAAATAATGGTATCAAAACGTCCTGCAAGAGCGACTTCTCCCAATGATCCATGAGCAATTTTGGTGATGATGCGTGCATTTTCCAGCATGATGGAGCACCATGTCACAAAGCAAGAGTGATAAAGAAGTGGCTTGAAGATCATTACACTGAGATTTTTTTTTTTTATGTATATATATTTGCCAATAAAAGCCTTTAAAACTTGCATGCGTATCATTGTTTTTCTACAATAATCTACAAATACTGAAGCGGCAAACTTTGCAAAACACAATTTATGTCACTGCCAAAACTTTTGGCCATGACTTTAAATGTAATAGTACAATTTACTGCTGTTAAATCATATGAATTTCAAGCTGTGTAATTTGTTGAAACTGATATTTTATTCTCAGAGAGGTTTTTCTATTGGATAATAAAAAATGTATAATATATTAATGACACAATGATAGATAGATAGATAGATAGATAGATAGATAGATAGATAGATAGATAGATATAGATAGATAGATAGATAGATAGATAGATAGATAGATAGATAGATAGATAGATAGATAGATAGATAGATAGATAGATAGATAGATAGATAGATGGATGGCTTAAAACACCATAAGTAGTGACGCATTCATTTCTTCAGGATTAAGTCTGCATCACTGTTCCTCGGTGAGAAGAGGTGGAAGAGGTGTCTGGTGAAATGAAGGTCATACTATAGAAAAAAGCATGAATCATCTCATGAGTCACAAGATGAGTTCACTATACACCCACAAAAACATCGATGCTCTGAACAAAGCCTGCAGGATGCCATGCATGAGAGAACGTGCACACCACCCCTCAAAGTACCCGAGAAAGCAAAAAAGAAATTGCATCCTTTATAAGTGTCTCTTTGTGTACCACTACTACATCTCTCCTCCCACTACAGGCTTTTTGTTTGGATGCTTACAAAAGATTATCTCTAAGAAACAGGGGAGCTCAGAAATTGAATAAGTATTGGAGAACTAAGAGAAGATAATTATCTTCTCTGGTGACCTTGTTCCACACATTGTTTATCAATCAATCATCTATTTCAGAAAAAAACAGACTGCCCATTTTGTGTCTAAATCTACCGGAAGTAATATTGGCAGGGTAAAATGAATACGTTCTTGACACACTATAAAGTAACCTTGTGGTTTCACTTTATTTTGACAGTCCCTTTAACACATTATGCTGACTATAAGTAACGCTGCACCTACATATCTCATTAGAGTGTTAGTAGAGTATTAGTAGACTGGTAGGGTTAGGGCTAGATTAAGACAAATATTTAAACCTCCAGTCTTTGTTAACCAAGTACAAAGCTTTACCATTGCTAAGGACCTATCTTTCACTGTTCAGAGACATTCATGAAGAATGTCTGAGTTCTCATTAGTTTGTCATCCTTAAATTGTCAACTAGGGTAAGGTCTTCACTGTTGCTTCTCAGTTCAGCTGCAGGACTCATCATAAATAATTTCATGTGGTTAAAGGAGGACACTTTCGAATCATTTTCATCACAGCACCAGACAAGCAGTGTGAGATTACAAGGCAGGGCAAAAGAGGGCATAGCAGGAAGTAACTTGAGGCCACTAGGACCAATCCAACCAAAAAACAAACACCCAAAAAAGGCTGTATAAACAGCTCACTGACACACATTATACATTCACAATCAGATACAAAGAGGTTGATATAACCAAAAAGAATGGTGGTTACCATTACACAAAATAATCATTTATTCAACGAAAAAAAAAAGTAAAAATTATGCTGCGAAAAATTACAATGCATGAGGAAAAAAAGCTTTGCACTGTTTCAAGGATGTCCCAAAATATCCCCCAGTTTTTAATCCATAATCTGGTGAATTACAAAGGCAAATACAAAGATGAAAAAGCTGTAAAAATTTGCATATTTCACTGATGAATTCAACCTTAAAAAAACATGTTATATTAATATCAACATATGTACATCTTGCGATTGAAGTGTTGTGTGGCACTGGTAACTCATGAAGGAGGGTCATCTCCATGAATGGCCTTATATTTAGCCATCTCTTCAGGAAAAACCTTGCCCAGCTCAGAAATGAGGAGACTTTTAAATTTCTGGAGGGAAGAAACCACAAAAGAGAGTTAGATGAAGATCCTTTGTTTGTAATATTCAAAACATTCCAGGAAAGTATCTATCCACAGTAGAAATCTATTCCCAAATTAGAGAAAATCACTATAAGAAATCATTCCCAAATTAGTCAGTGATGGTAAAACTGAACTCTGAATGCAAACACTGGAGCAGTACTCACAGTCAATGTGTCAATCTTTCCTTTAACCTGCTCATTTTTAGCCAAAGCTCTTTCTAAGCACTCCTTTGTGTAAAGCTGAGGGTTACGACCCTGATCAATATACCTGTGCAAAACATCAATAATTAGTAATGGCAATTCATGTCTTTACACAGATGTGACGCATCACATTTCTTGAGTGAGGTACTGACAATCTAAACAGCGTAGAAATGAGAGTAAAAGAAGGGTAATTGAATAAAGAGCATGCAAAACATTCTTTAAATGAACAAAATCCATTAACATGAATTTTTCAAGAGGTTTGTGCAGCTAGAAATATTCATTGTGCATATCTATTATGTAATATAATACTCACTCGAACACTTCCAATGGTACGTTGATATCATGAAGCTGCTGTCGGCATTTCTCAATGTCCTGCAGTCCTGTGATCATAAAGTTCCTGAGGAAATAAATAACCAAAACATTTTTAACAACACTAACGTTACTGATAACAAGCCAAGAAAGGCTAAAGCTCAAAATCGCCATGATTTTCCAGATATTATTTATTTCAACCCAATATAAGGTATTAGAGTCGTGTTGAAATGAACAGAATTAGACTCACAGTTTCTGGTTGAGTCCTGTTTGACTGCTGGGCTGGAAATCGCTGACAATAATCCCAAGCTGTCGTATGTTTTCGACGAATTTCTCGAGGTGTTCTTCGAGATTATCAAACTTTTCGGCCATGGCGTGGTGTCTTTTACATAAAGGTAAGCGGTACGATTGATTTAATCTGGATAAAACTAGAAAATCATTAATAAAAGACGGACATCTGTTCTAGCAACGAAGCTTCCATAACAGCGAACAGCTTTCCGGCTGCGTTTCACCCAATAGCGTGCGAGAATGGATTGTTACCCTGGTGACGGAATTCTTCGTTGTGCTGTAAAGCGTTTAGAATTGCTGCAAACAAACTCACTGAAAAAAAACAACCTATGCATTGTGTGATGACTCGTTCAAACACGACTCATGTGAACTGCTGATGCATCGACCTTTTCAATACGAGGTTTGAGACAAGTGGGTGTATTAATACATTGCCAGCTAATGCATGAGAAGCTCGATCCCCTTCCCCCCAAACATTAGGACAAAGACGCATTATTTATTCATTTATTAATGTCGATGGCATCTTACATATTATATTACAGCGAATATAAAAAAGCCAGAGAGAGACAAACAAATACATTAAGTTGTACAATGACACTAAATACTGTGTCTGGGAATCTTTTTCCTTTTCTTTTTTTTTTCCTGATGCAGGGATCGAAATGAACTATAATATGAAAAGAGTGTTGTTTTAAATAGAAAAAACAAATAATAATATAAGAACAACAACAAATAAATGGACAATATGCCAAAAATTAAATGCGTCGAGCAAAGCGTTATTTATTTTATCGGGCAGTATTCAGACAAGCCCCGCCTCCCACGGCAGTATTGGCTAGTGTGAGCTCCTCACCGCCAGCGCCGGCCTGTGATTGGACAGTTAAGAAGTCAATCACATAGCTGTAGCAGCTCCGGCAGACAGTGACGAGAGGGCGGGACTTGACGGAAAACTGGTGTGAAGAAAAAATAAGTCGTGCCGGACCCCTGATTACTCATTCCGTCCAGGTACAGCGGAAGTCAACCGACCTCGGTGCTCCGCTCCCGCTGCTCTTGTGTGCGTGCGCCAGATTCATTTCGAGCAGCGTTATCGCGCCTCTCGCGGCAGCCGCGTCTGTGCCTCACAGGGAATTAAAGAGGAGTGGGGATGCGTATTAAATGAGCGCTCTTGTGTTTCAGTTCACTCGCGAGGGGAAATGATGCATTGAGGACGGGCTGCTCTGCGGGCGTTTTATCTTCCGAGCTCCGTTACACGTTCCAAGAACGGCGAAGCATCTCAATGGCTACTCTTCTGCGAAAAATCGGGCTCATTCGCCTGCACGACCGAGACACGGAGGACCCGAAGCATCACCACCAGGGCTCACTGAAAGGCACTAAAGGCAACCAGAAGAACAGCAACACGAAGCACTGCAACACCAGCAACGAGACCAACAACATCCTCAGCACGCCCGAAATCAAAGCCAGGCGCTTCGACGTGTCCGGCAAGGACAAGCCCGCCGTCAAACCGGACAAACCGAGCAAGGACGCGAAAGAGAAGGAGCAGACGGGAGGCGGCAAAGCGCCGAGCGGCTCCGTGATGCCCCCGCCGGCGGCGAACCGGCAGCACTGCACCCAGGTGCGGACGCGGAGGCTGATGAAGGAGCTGCAGGAGATCCGGCGGCTCGGCGACAGCTTCATCACGGTGGAGCTGGCGGACGATAACCTCTTCGACTGGAATGTCAAGCTGCACCAGGTGGACAAGGACTCCGCGCTGCTGTGGCAGGACATGAAGGAGACCAACACCGAGTACATACTGCTGAATGTCACCTTCCCCGACAATTTCCCCTTCTCCCCGCCGTTCATGCGCGTCCTGACGCCGCGGCTGGAGAACGGATACGTCCTAGACGGCGGCGCGATCTGCATGGAGTTATTAACGCCCCGCGGCTGGTCGAGCGCGTACACGGTCGAGGCCGTGATGAGGCAGTTCGCTGCCAGTCTGGTCAAAGGACAGGTGAGGATGGGTTCTTGCCATTCTTCAAATCTCATGTTTCTTGACGCCATCCTCCATCTTGGCATCGGCGCACAGGTGAATCGCGTAAAAACGCGCAACATCCATTCAATACGGGTGCATATGGTATTGTGTGTTACATATATTGCGTGTGAGTGTAATTACATCTTCATGTCTTCCAAGATACACGTGTGCCACAGTCTCCATTTCCCCTTCATTGCATCGTTTTCCAGACTGTGGCTGAGGTTGATTTGCCCTCCATGGAAGAAAACCTCACACGGGTTTGAACTTGAGGTAGAACTGTCTTTTTTAACCATTTACATCTTCAGCAAAGGACACTTTTTATCAAGAACGATTTGGCCCTATATAGGGTGCTTCAGTTGGCTAAATGGCTATTTGGAGATTCTTGATGTTTCCTTAGAGATTCTTCTGATCAGCATTGGCGTCATCTATTAGCAAAGCAAATCGGATCTCTCTTGGGTTTACTGAAGCAATAATACATATGCGGTTATCTAAAGATCATAAAAGATTATCATATTGCACTGTAGCAACTAAAAAAAAGGTGGCTCTTATGTCATCTGGCTGTAAAACCAGGGAGTGTAGGGTAACCAAAATAAGGGTTCTTTAGTGAATACATTTAAAATGCTACGTCAAAATAAGTGGGTTTTTTTTTAATATATATACACAGGTTCTTCAGTATATAGCCATATCATTTGATGTCTATTTGATATTTTGCACCAAAAATGGCTGTGCTATACCTAAATTGTAATCTGGTGCTATTTCGAACCATTTTTTTTAAGGACGTACTGCAGCCTGGATCTTAACTAGTAATGTGATTAGACGGGCTCCATAGATAGATCACATCGGTCATTAGATAGTCCCATTCTAAGGATGATTGCAAAGACCAGCGTGGGTCATGGAAATGGATGAGAATCCATAATGAAGCTAGAGACTGGCCATTAACCCTGTGCTGTAACTCTGAGAGAAAAGTCCTGTTCGTCTACGCTTGCCTCAACCTGTCAAGAGCTCTTAAATGCCAAATTCATGATGAGCCTGAGGCAGCGTTGACTAGATAACCATTTTCCCCCAAATGACCCAAAGCACTCAAGGGTAATTACCATTTTAGCTGCTGCTGACACAACAGATCCCAAATTAACATGCATTATTACAACACACTGTATTATAAAAGGAAACGACCGGCCATATTTTGAGCATTCATGGTTTATCACTTTTAGATTTAATACTCAATTTTTTTCCACTATTCGATGTTCAAATTCAGCTTTGGTTTAGGAAGATCTTCCTGCATACCAAAGCTCAGATATTTGCTTTTTAAAGTTTTTTTTTTACAGCACAAAATAACATCATAAAGGGGAGAATAATATATATAATTTACATAAGACATATGGATATTATTCTCATTGCTTTAGACTAGAATATGCATTGACCAGTAGGCTATGGATTAAAAATAAATATTTAATTGCCATTTGTCTCCAATTTGAGAGTCTATTCTGCCTTTAAGTGATCAGAAACAATATTCCTGTTCTGCCTTTTTGAATTTACAGACGACTTCCTTTCAGACATAATTCAGTAAGCAGCATCAAACATCCTTACGCTTCATGTGATGATGCAAAGAGCAACACTGTTTATCCTTATCTGGCACATGTCGGTTACATAATCCCAGAAAGCACAGAGGCCGAGCACGACCATTGACTGATCTCCATTCCCAGGATTACCCATCAGGCACTTCACATGGGCACTGCGTTGCGCTCGATACGCACCAAACCAAAATAGCGTAGGGAGACGGTGCTGATGCTATAAGCATGCTGCAGGGAAAACATGGATGCGATTCCCTCCCTTCCGCTCTCCTCCGTTGCCTCTCAAGCACGAGGGGAAGCGATTTCCAAGAGAGACCGTAAACACAATAAAGCTTAATTAAGGCTCCAGTGGCTCCTTTTAATCCAAAAATCACAGGCTTTTCTGAGGGGATAGGGCAGCCTCTTCTCGATTGAGCTCATGCGGTTACTTCTGGCCCATTAGATCTCATCCTGACTGATAGAGCCTGAGGGAAGTGCTGGCTATTTCCGTCTCACTGTCCCTGCTGTCTTACATCACCACTGGTACTAGACTGACCTCAGTCCTGGGGCATGTGGAAGCACATCCTTTTTGCTCATTTAGTGGATGCTGGGTCTGTGAGATTGTTTCTCTCATACGTAGCCTGAAGTGGCATATTTGTGTGGTTGCGCTTTGCATGCAGAACCTGATCCTTCTGCTGGTCTTAAAGGAGAAGTTTGAAAACGAATATTTGGTCATGCAATCTTCAAACTAGAGGTTCTGAAAATGGGTATTCCCAAAATGTTTGGCTCCCCAAAGAAACTTTCAGTGAAGAGTTCTTAAAAGAACCATTTCAAAGTTTGAAGAACATTTTAAAATCTAAAGAACCTTTTGTGCAGTGGAACGAAACATTATGCTTTTGTAATCTTTAACAAAAACATAATACTTTTTCGGATGATCTTAATTTTACCCACTTTTCATGTTCCAATCAATTCCCAATTGATATAATGTGTGTGTGTGTGTGTGTGTGTGTGTGTGTGTGTGTGTGTGTGTGTGTGTGTGTGTGTGTGTGTATGTGTGTGTGAGAGAGAGAGAGAGAGAGTGAGTGTGTATACTGTGTATATATACAGATAGATAGATAGATATATAGATAGATAGATAGATAGATATAGTAAGATGCACAAGTTCTGTCCAATATATTTTCATTTGATTCTTGCAGTCAGTAATATTTCAGAAAACTGATGTAAAACTGGTTTCTTTGTTGATTTTAAAGAGTTTTTAAAAGCAGCAGGGTTGTTTTTAATCTTTAACCTGGAGTCACAAACATGCAGATATCTTTGAGACATTAGCAAAGGGGAGCCCATTTCTTTGCATGTGCAGCATTAAAAACCTCATTTTTTTATACTTTGAAATGGTTACTTCAGTGGGCGAGCTTCATACTATGACAGCTGGACGTTTTCACTGTGGGATGCTGCAATCTTGGATGCACCGTTGCATCACTTCTATTCCCATTATCCTTAAGCAGCGATCAAAATGGCAGAACCTGGTGTTAAAATGCTCTTGAAGCTTGTTTAAATAATTCAGCCTGAGGTTTTATCAAGCACAGCCTCTTGATTTACTGTTACTTCAAAGCTCAGAGCAGTTGGCTTTGAAATTGAAAATGGGAAAACCTCTGAAAATGGAGCACCAGGACCATTTAATCACACCACAACCCGTCATTCACACATCTACAGCTGCATGTCAGTTATATAATATATGAAAAGACTCAGGAAACTGGTAAATAAATCTGGTGTCAGACTTCACCTACACACATTCGCTCAACTTTGATTTCATATTCTTGATTCTCGGGATACATGCTTCTTTGATTCTTTGTAGAAAACCTCAGATGGCTTTTTTTAATGACTTAAAAACAATAATATAATGGCTTACTTATAGTTTTTTGCACATTAAACTGGCATGGAAAGCATTTTAATATAATGAAATGACATTTCACCCTTAAATCATTAGGCCTAAATTATATTTGGAAATTAAATGTTGCATCCAGCAGGACATGTCACAGTGCATAAAAATCATGTATAATTTCCCTCTTGGATAAACAATCTACACACTTCCCTTTGTTTAAGTCAAATATATGCTTTTCTGCTTATCTTTTGAAATATAATATGTTTGAGATTGCAACAGATATTTTTGTTTCTTTGTAGCTTTTTGTGTCTCATAAACCTATGATGTTGACTGTTTTGCTGCTTGTTCTTATTCAGAAAGAAACTGTCAGACTGAAACTGTTTGCTTTTTTATGTGATATGAAATGCCAAATCATGTGCTCACAGATCTTAATATCTTGTTACCTGATGCCTCAAAAATTTAAATGATTTAATAATAATATTTAATAATAATCATTCATATTAATGTCCAGCAAATTTGTTCCCTTGAGAAATGCTATGTGTGTGTCTGTGAGTACTGTGTGTGTGTGTATATATATATATATTTATTTATTTATTTATTTATTTATTTATTTATTTATTTATTTATTTATTTAATGATGTATTTGTTATATATTCAGCAATGTTATATGCTGATATGAAGTATTAATGATATTAACAATAATGATTCATATTTTGCTGTGTGACGTTCAGGTACTTTATTTATTGTGTTTATATTTATAATATTACACATATAATTTATTTAGTATTTATATTCATCATAATATATTTGTTATGTATTCTGCAATATGCTATACACTGATATGCACTAATGAAGTATTAAAATTATTTTTTATTTTGACCATTTACCAGTTAATATTTTTACCATCTCTCCACCCCATTTTTCATTTTAAAGTTCATTCAATTCATAATGTTTCCCTGTGTTTTTTGTTTTGTTTTGTTTTTTGACACATGTAAATCTTCATTGTTCCGAATGTTGTGTTTTTTCTTTAGGGTCGTATCTGCAGGAAAGCAGGCAAGTCTAAGAAGTCTTTTAGTCGCAAGGAAGCCGAGGCAACCTTCAAGAGCCTTGTCAAGACCCACGAGAAGTATGGCTGGGTGTCCCCTCCCGTGTCCGACGGCTGATGTCAGCATCTTCAACGGCGATCCCGACATGGCTTTTTTCAGTTGGGTTTTCTTCTTTTTCATCATCAAACTTAACTACGAAAAAAACAAGCTAGCGCATCATATCGTAAAACACATAAACGTGGCACATTCACCTTCACTCAGTCCTTCACTCTTCTTCATCGAGGTGCCATGGACCGAACACTCGCTGCAACATCACAATTACTCACGAGTGTGCATCACTGCAGCTACATACAGCTGTGGACTCTGGATACGATTGAGGCTCCAAGCAAAGTTAAATGTGCACCATCTCCACTCTATATCCTTGTCTATCTGTCTGTGTGGCCTCTGTTTTTTTCCTCCATCCATCCCTCTTTCCTTTTATAACTGACAATGCATTGCACTGAACAGCATCAGACTTGCCCCCATTTACATGCAAATGACTCAATAGATGACTCAATAGATAAGCAGATCATTACACTACATTTGAGGTTCAGTTTCTCTGGTTTCCTCCTCCATTGGCTGTGCTGTTTTTCACGGTTGGATGCAACATGATGATTGTAATTATGTAGAGCTGTGCTTTTTCTATTTCTGCGTTCACGTGGCAAAATGTAGACATCACTGTGTTGCGTAGATGGTCATTGATTTCCAATGGAGAAAAAAAAATACTCTAGGGCTTTGTTCAGACAGGCAGCGAATATCTGATTCTTTTTTGCCACATCCGACTCAAATTCAATTGTCAACTCAAAGTCTGAACAGAAATAAAACCGCATTTTGTTCATGTCCATATGTGGTTTGGAATCCAAAAATTTAACATCCGAATCAATCGTTTTAGCTAATTTTTCCTCAACTGTTTGATTCTCACTGTGTCGGATGGTGAACAAGTGCATGAGTCAGCAGTTGTGGACACAGTATATGCATAAAAATGCCTCTTGTGAATCCAGCACTGTTACGAGATGCCATGACAGACAGTGAGCAGAGGCAAAATTCCCAGTTTTCCGTCCTCTCTTTCCACACTGACAGCTGCTCTCGGTTGTTTTATGAGAAAGTCTGGCATCGTGCTGACGCTTACATCTCTACTATGTCAACTGAAGTAGATGCATCGGATATCGACTACACAGTCTGAACAAACACACCACTTACAAAACGTATTGATATGCAGTGTGTGAACAAAGCCTTCATTGCTTACGCAAAGGTCTAAGATTAAAAAAAAAAATGTGACCCACCTCTGTTGGTCATTCTATTATTTGTTTTTGGAGAAGACCAAAAGCTCTTAATTCTGATGATTTAGACACCAGATGGCATTAACGAATGTCAGCGTCCCAATGGGATCTTAGTTTTTGCAAGAGAGAGGC
The DNA here is from genome assembly GCF_018340385.1 of Cyprinus carpio. NCBI lineage: Eukaryota > Metazoa > Chordata > Actinopteri > Cypriniformes > Cyprinidae > Cyprinus > Cyprinus carpio. The sequence goes on along the minus strand of NC_056590.1, from coordinate 16,094,098 downwards.
ATGTGACAGACATGGTGATGTTTGCACACGAGATGTTGAGCGTTTGTCCCCATGGAGCACTGAACGACAAGACAATGAACGACAGGATAGTACCTTAACTTGGCACCTTCACATGCAGATGCCCCAAACACGATCAAACGTTAATTGTGCTGATTCGCTTACTACTATTTTGACTCATAAATCAATACGCTCATGGTTGTGGGCCTGATTCCTCCACCTTGCACTGACTCTGCATCACTGTGCTGATCAATACTAGACTAGAACAACAGGACAAAATGGCCCAGGAAATAAGTAAACGACTGTAAACGTTGCTCTCGAATTGCATAAATCAAAGTGCAAGCTCTGTTATGGACTCTGGTAGCTGGTGCCGCCACTGTTGACGAGAGCCAGATGAAGAAGTACAGAGGTGGGGAGAGAGAGAGAGAGAGATGCTGAGGGGGCGACTCCTTTGTTCTGAAACCTTGAGGAATGAGGGCGTCTCGTTTAGTTACCTGATTGATGCTCCGAGAGAGCCGCAGCTCGACGCCTTGATGTTTATTGACTTCTCCTTCAAATGTCAGTGTGAATCCGGAAAGCCTCAGACTGCATCTTGTGAGCGATGAGATGTAGAAGAGCTCTGTTTATTTTAGACCCCACCCGACCCATGGCGCTCTCCACATGGTGTGTGAAATACAAATGACACGATAGCCCAAAAGGCTTCATTGACACATTAGGCGTTTTAAAGGAATAATTCACCAAAATTCTGTCATTTTCTTACATATTTGGCGTATTATCTTTGGTGAAACACAAATAGAAAACGCTGAGGTGTGTACTAGATGCTGTTTTCCATAATATTGTTGATCTTAAAAACAGTCTTCTGAAGACGTACAACAAGGAAAGACTAAAAATTAAGAAAACTTTAATTGAGTGGATTCAAATAGGGTGCATTTAAACTCCACAAGTGATATTTGATGTCTGTGGCATTTTGATGTCATTGACATGATCGGTCCTTGTTGATTTTGAAGTATGAATATGTGGAAATGTAAATAAGAGCTACGGTGAAGAGGAAGATAATACAAGATCCCACTTTTTTACGGGATTTTGTTGGCCACTCGATGTTATCATCAGAAGTGTATAATAATGTGCATGTGACACTTGACCAACATTATGATACTTTTATGGTGCATTTTTTGTCATTTTGGAGCTTGACAAAATCAGTCTCTATCAGCTTTAATTATATGGAAAAGAGCAGCAATTACAGTCTTCAGAATATCTCCTTTTTTGTTTTATAGAAAAATGTCAGTCATACATGTTTGGGTGCAAAAACTATGACAGAGGTTTCATTTCTGAGTGAATTATTTCCTAAAAATGATGCTTCAAGGTGGGAAAAATCCGATTTCCTTGTTGTGAGAATGCGTTTCATATGATATTTTGAGGATATTCTTCTCCAGACATGGAAACAGCATGTGCCAAAAGCTTAATGTACATTGTCACCATATCCTTGTGTGTAACTGCTGTGCTGTCAGTAGAAAGACTCTCTGCTGTCACTGACGATTTGAAATGTCACATGAGAAGCTGCTAATTAATATGGCATTTGAACAACAACAACAAAAAAAAAAAAAATGATGAAGACACTGATGTATAAATGATAAAACCAGAAATGTTGATGCCCTGAAGGCGGATAGAGGGGAAACAACACTCTTAACCCCTTATTGATATTTATTTCTGTCTAGTAGCTTTTTGTGTTATTGATATTAAGGTTATCCAGTACAATGAATGGTGAATGTGCAGTGCTTTGAAAGGCAATCCAGTGGCAAGCACTACATTTTGCTGTATACCGTGATCATTTAATCCTGGTCATCCAAATGAAATACACATTGATCACTGGAGAACCTGTAATTCATGTTCGTATCACTGCAGCCATTGTAAAATTATTGCAGATTTCTGTGTCTGGTCGCAGATGGTATCTCTCATCACGACTGAAGTGCATTTGGTCTTCTCCAGACTCTGTTTGGACATTATTAAAAAGTGGTCTTGTGTTTTCCTATTTAGCGAGAGGAGATACTATTCCAAGGAGTTATTATTATAACCAGTCAAAAATATCGCGAAATTGGATGTTTTCCGGTTTAAAGCATAATTTTGTGATATAGTTTAGATCAGTAGTTTGCAGAAACTAACTAACAGAGTTAATCGTCCAAACGAGTGAGATGATTCTGTTGTATTATATCTGCATGTGGTCTGTGATTGTTAGCTAGCTAACTTGTTTTCTTTTCTCTTTTCTTTTTTTAAAGCAAGAAAGTAATGAAAAAGAGCAGAAGCCGCTTCTTTGTATTTTTGTTTGTTCGTTCAGTTTGTCCTAATTTTCTTTATTAATGTCCTTAAATGTCAAATTGTGTTCTATGAATGTGTTTTAATTTATTTGTAGTTTGCCAAAATGAAAATTTTGAAGCATGTTGCAGGCATTGTCACTGATGATAAAAAGAGAAAGAAAAATAAATGAAAAAATATAATATATGTACCTGAATTGAAAGGAGTCTGGTATATGTAGTGATCTCAGGCTTTCATGGGGTGAAAGGTAAAACTAGACAATGTGTTTTCTGCACTGCATAAACATCATGCCAGGATGTGGTCAGAGCAAAACCAAACAGGAATGTGCAATAAAGGCTGTAGGCTGATTCCGCCCTGGAACAACTTTGTGTTTGTCTTCCTTGCTCTCTAGGCTCTCTGCAGGCACTGAGGTTTGGAACATGCGGTTTTGTTCAGCCCACTGGGTTCGAGGATATCAAATCACCCGTGACGGTGAATGATAACACCATGCTTCTCACCAGAACACCATCAATGCAGTGTGCACTGGTCCACATTTCCCCTCATTAAGACCATATGCACATTTCCAGAATTTATCTCACCTGTTGTCACAGTAATTATGATACAGTATAACTGTTCATTTATATGTTTAAATTAAAAGCTCCTGACATCAAAAGTAGCAAAAATAATGAGATGCTATGGGTCCTGCACAGTGATATGTGCAACTGTTACTATATCCTGGGTTTAACACGGCTAAATCAATGTATTGACCAATCAGAAACCAGGACTGGAGCTCTATGTTTTAGAATGGTACTCATAGTATTATATTATACAGACATATGTTATAACTAACATAATATTCATTGTTGTCATTTATAAAATATAATTTAAATATATAACATCTGAGTATAGTGAGAATGACATTTTTGCTTTAGAAATAATGAGAAATGATATTGAGATGAGAATTGAGGTACAATTTTAAAAAGTCACAATGCAAAATCTCTTGTATTTGATATTCTTATGATTTTTGACATTAATACTATATATATATATATATATATATATATTATATATATATATATATATATATTATATATATATATATATATATATATAATTTTTTTTTTTTTTTTTTTTTTTTTTTGGTGTAATATATATATATATATATATGACCCAGCTTCTTTAATGGCTTAGAGAGGCTCCTACCTGCAATCTGCAATAATTCAAGGTGAATTCAGGCAATTTCAGGTGTTTAGGCATGCAATAAAAAATTTGAAAAAATAAAATAAAAAATACAAGGATAATAAAAGTGCTATATAATATTAGGGCAGATACATACATTTGAAAAGCTTTAGAATTTTTATGCATTTCATAAGCTTCTTATTTTGTGATCTCATGTTAGAAAAGGTTTCAAAATATGTTTTATGATACATGTAGTGTAACTGCCTACTTTATATGAAGGGTGTCAGACAACTTAAAGGGGACACTGGATGCAAAGTTCACTTTTATATGGTGTTTGCATATAAATGTGTCTTAGCAGTGTGTGGACTCACACTACATTGATTAAAAATTAATTCACTGCTTTTTTTTTTAATCCCCAAAAAACCTAAACAGTCTCAATTTTCAAGAAGTTTTGATTTTCTGAGCAGTATGATGTCATAATGCTCAGGCCCCACCCATGACTGCTGACGGACTGCCCTGTATTAGCATATTTCTGCCCTCAGCCATTTGTACGCTGTCTGGCATTTTCTCCACGCTCGAACAGCGACAACGTCTCGTAAGCCATGCAGGTGTTTTGTAGTTGGATGTAAAAAGTGAACATAAGAGTCTTCATTTTCTCCCGACATCAGAGCCACTGTGGATGAAGTGGATTAGTTTTGTTTTTGACAGTAATGTGCCACCATATACACCTAAATTCATTTATGTCCCTGCAAATCATTTTACTCCAGACTGCTTTCTGAACGAGGGACAATTCAACACAGGTTTTGCTAAAAAGTTCAAACTCTTGGATGGATCAGTATCCACTGTCCATGATCCAGCTGCACCTCCAGAAGAAGTCAGTCCCACACTTAACATTTCTTATGATTATGTGCAAATCGCCTTTCCTCTTCCACAGAAGAAGGTTGGGGTGAGCAGTAGCACATTATCATTTAAAAGGCTCGCTGTGAACAGAGCTGTTTTAGACAAGGTAAAAAGGGTGTTGTTGTACACGACCAATGAGGAATTTTAACCACAGTATGTTACAGACATTTCACCCTAAGACCCTAAAGAATCATACCAACTTGTGGAAAATAGACATCCGATGTCCCCTTTAAATATTTTTTCTATGGAGTAGTTTGTAGCTCAACTAAATACATATATATATATATTTTTTTTAAGCTTCCCAGCATTGAGAATTCTTTATCCCCATGTCTCTGTGTTCAGGATAAACATAGATGAAAAGCCTTACTGCATAATGCAACCCATCAAAGACTAAAATGGTTTACTTTGAATAAGAACAGATAATCAATACAATAAAGAACATCTGAACAATATAAGAAAGAGACCATTTCATCTGCAGCATTAAAGCCCCCCTGGTCTACTCCCAGACTGCAGTGCCTACCAGACTAGATAGAGAAATTCACTTTAAAATGCAGTAAACAAACACTGCTGGACAGCAAACAGCAGATAGGTAGCAGACAATACAGCTCTGGCCTTATTTCCCAGCCCTCTGAAGGTTACTTCTTCAAAGAGCAGACAAAATAACAACAACAAACCACAGCTGGCTGAGATAAAGGAGTGGGTGCATTTCCATTTGAATGCTGCTGGGTGGAGCTAATTTGGTTTGCAGTGTTGCTGCACATCTCAAAAGACGGCCCCAATTTTGATTTCTTCCTGACCTTTGGGCCATGACGACGTTATGAGCAACACGGCGTGTCTCAAATCACACTACTCTTTAATACATATTCATATTAGGCCTTTGTCCAGAAGCCGAGCAGAATCTGTGCAACCCCCAGCAAGTAATCACTGCTCATAACAAAGACATAAGTTCAATTATTTATGGAAAAGATGTCCATACATTTAATCAAATGTAATCAAACCAACTCAAATCAAATAACTTTATCTAGTAAAAGCGATGCTGTTGGATTAAGCGGTCTTTTGCACTGTAGCGGCCTCTGCAATAGCGTCCATGTAAATCTCAAATCTTAAAGGAATGGTCCTGGTTCAACACAATTAAACTCTGCTGACATTACGGCATGCTATTAATTAGCATAGACAACTATTTTGACCGGATAAATGTTGTTAACCCAGCAGAACTTGCTCAGTTTACATGCATTTTTCTCTAAACTTTAGACTAAAGCAATAATTCAGCTTTTGAAAATGACATGTAAACACCTTTAGTCACCTTTGTAGAGTTAACCCTACAATTGCTGTTGGCGTTGTTTTATGCAATAAAAAAATGGCTGCTGTTGATGTTGGCAATGGAAACGCGTGTCTAAACCTGCGCCCTCGTCTCAGACTGCGGCTGCTGTGTTATGTAAGCACATCGTCTCTCTCTTCTCTCTCCTCTAACCTTTTTTTTTTTTTTCCCCCAGTGTTCTCGACGAGACAACAATCTAGCAACACTGTGAATATTTCAAGACTGTGGCATCAACGGCAGTGTAGCAGACTGTGGGGTACTATAAATATTTTATGGCACAGTGTATGTGGGGAAAATGTATTTTTAGAGCCTTTTTGAAAGCTCAGTTGGAAGACATGAACATACTGTATCTACGTACATCTCTTTTTTCAGGAGGGATGAGGACAGTCATAAATGAGTCGCTGTCCCGCTCCATCATGCAGGAAATCTCGCTCAAGGTGATTCCATGATACTGCAGGTTCCTGCTCTCCAGAAGGATTGACGTGATTTATGAAATGCTCCAGTTTGAGGAAAAGGACGAAGAGGACAGGAAGGAGGGAGATTATAATGACATCACATGGGCAGGGCTAGAACGCCACGTTCTAGAAAAGGTGATAACATTTATTTGCTTTTCGATCTATTACCAAGTACTTTCATGACTAATACTGATATCAGTACTGATATTTTTGTTAATCAGAAAGACTTTGCAATTTATAAGGAAAACCCCTTTATTAACATGTAAGTGATTGATAAATTTTTACTTTTTTTGTACAAAATAAATAAAAATCTGTCATCATTAACTTACTATCATCTCGCTTCAAAATACCTAAAGAAGATATTTATCACAATGTCTAAGATGTTCTTCTACAATGAAAACAATGGTGACATTGGACATTCTGCTAAATTTGATCTCTTTTTCGGTTCACAGATTAAAGTTCTGGAATAACATGAGGGTGAATAATTGATGACAGAATTTTAATTTTGAGGTGAACAATCATTAAAAAAAAACCTAATTTGCAAATGATCAGACTTTTGAATTGTTTTTTTTCATTCAATAACCTCTATAACTTTAGTTATGCCAAATATTTCAATTTCAAATGTCAAATCTGGATGAATTTGAAGAGAAAACATCGAAACGTCAAACTTTCTGATATGTATGGAAACATTTTTATTGTAAAAAAAATAAAATTACAAAGGTCATTGTGACTTTTTATTGTACAGTTTAGACATTTTTCTAAGATGTTATGCAAGATGTTGATTCACAATTGTGAGATAAATAAACGGAATTATAGATACACTCAATTGTGAGGGGAAAAAAGTCCGAATTGTGAGAGAAAACATCGTAATTACCTATTTTATTTTTTATCTTGTGGTGGAAACACTAAATTGCAAGATATAAACTGAGAATTACAAGATTTTGAAAGTAAAAATTTGAGTTTACATCTCTCAATTCAGATTATAATGTAATATTTAAAAAAAAAAAAACTTTAAATTTAATTAATTAAATTTAATATTTTTTCTAATGTAAAAAAGCCAAATAAATAAATACATAAATACCTAAATACATAAAGAAGACATTAGTATTTTTTTATGTAATAATATAAAATAACTGTTTAAAATAATTTTTTTCTATTGTAATATATTGTAAAATGTAATTTATTCCTGTGATCAAAGCTGAATTTTCAGCATCATTACTGCAGTCTTCAGTGTCACATGATCCTTCAGAAATCATTCTGATATGCTGATTTGCTGCTCAAGAATCATTTATTATTATTAATGTAAAAAAAAAATTTGGATTCTTTGATGAACAGAAAGAACTGCATTTTGTTTTTGAAATATAAATATTTTGTAACATCTGTTATTGTCATACTGTCACTTTTGAACAATGCAATGCATCTTTGCTAATTCAAAAAGGTATCATGACTAAAATGAAAACCATCCTCACAGAAAACAAACTGAATTTGTTACCAGACATGCAAACCCATCTCATCATGCAGACATTGTAAACCCCAATGCAAAGAGCAAGTCAGTTTGAGATTTGCCTATTGTAGTTCAGGTGAGACATGCATGAACGAACACATCAGCAGAACATGATGGAAACCGAACTCCAAATAGAGAAAAACCATAGCAACCCTCCTTCGTTTATCATCTCTGTGTACAACGGAGGAATTCTTTGTAGCCCTCACTCCACTTTCCTCTTTTTTTGAAAAAGATCCCTTCACCAAGGCCCCTTGAAATATCACCGATATCTGTGAAAATGAACACTCTCCTGGTTTCTCTTTTGTGTCTTTGATGCCACCACTGGAGTTTGACTAAGGGGTGATCTGTCTGGGGGAGACTGAAGGTTTGTGGGGTTGTGAAGCTCTTCGTCTCTTCGGGCCTCCACCCCCCCAACCTGTTAGTCCTCCGTTACTAGGCAACACCTGCTGGCATGTGCTAAATAAAGATTAGCACCAGGCGAGCCACCTGGCAGCGATGTAAGGGCTTCTAGAGACACAAAAGCACAGCTCCTGCTTTCTTACAACTTCCAACGTCCACCGCACAGTCTCTTTCTTGATATTACAGATTAACAGCCAAAAACACATGCTCTGGTTCCTAAGCAAAAATACAAGCCCAAATAAATCAGTCATTTTACCATACGTGACCCTGGACCACAAAACCAGTCATGAGTTTCGAAATTATAATAGATAAATAAGAATAAATAAGCTTTCCATTGATGTATGGTTTGTTAGGATATGACAATATTTGGCCGAGATACAACAATTTGAAATCTGGAATCTGAGAGTGCAAAAAAATCTAAATATTGAGAAAATTGCCATAACTAACTGCCAGCAGAAGTGAGTAGTGTTTGTTTGGGCAAAACCGGCATCACATTGCTGGCACTTCTATGCACTATCCTCAACTAGGCTGTTCTAGATGTCACAAGAGCCATAATAATCAATAGTACTGATCATATTGCAATGTTATATTTGGGGTCATGTGATGTTTGAACAGGTGTGAGTATTTAAATAAGAGCAGTAGACTATAGCTTCTCGATGCACTATCTGGGGGGAAGGGAAAATGGGAGTGAACGAGAGACAACTGCTAAAGGACTGAAGACACGGAGGTTAAATCTGTCTAATCCTCACAGAAAACACAAACTCATCCACTTGTGCCCTCCTTCTATGACTGGAAGTCATTGCATAACACTTTCATTACGTAATCCCAAATGTACAATCATGTCAGAGGTTTATCTTTAGCGCTTTTTAGCATGAGACATCCTTGAGTGTCCCATCTTTCAGCAGCAGCATCATCACAAGGGGAGCTCGAGAGATGCTTCACCCTCTTCCCACATTTAAGGTTTGTTTTTAATTAAAATAGAAGCACACATAAACTAAGCATGAACATGGGGACTTTCAATTCGGGAAATAGAGACACTGAAAGCAGGAGGATATATTGTTATCTTCTAAAAATCACTTGTGTTTTAAAGATTTTGAACTGGCCAGTGATGGACTTAAACTGGACCAAGCTGCTCTCGATGGTTGATCTGCAGGACTATCAGCCAGCGATGTCAAGGTCGGCAATGCAAAACCATTTTAAGCCAGTAAACTTTTTTCTCTACCCAGAATGTCTTCTGAAAAAACAGTAAGAAGAAAAGTGGAGTTTGGCAGCCACAAAATGTTTCATTACTTCAAGGACCCTGAGCACAACTGGCACAGGATGTTACAAGCCAAGGTTTAAGTATCCTGCTTAAAAGCAGTCAGGCAATATCCACTCACATAGCTCATCTGGTTATTTGCATGCCAGATCACACTGCATTTGAGTATAATTGTGAGGTTTAGGTGAGGGTTATGTCAGATCTCCCTCAAGTGTTGTGCGTGGCATTCACTGCATGTAGCTGGTTGTGTCACTGTGGTTAATTACGTTCAGAGCTCTCTGCAGTGACCATAGTAACAATCTCCATGGTCTGTAGACTCACAGCCTGTCTCTAGAACAAACCAACACGCCTGAGAAAAGAGAGAGGGATGAGTCTGCCAGTCAAAGCAGGAGACGAGATTGCTCCTGCCAGCCCGAGAGAAAGAACACTGACCGATAAACAGGAAGTGAGATGGACGGCTGCAGGGAAACATAATCACCCTGAGCTAATGAAGGGAGATAAACCAAACAACCAGCAGTCAACCCAAGACAGACAGAGAGAATTAAAGGCTAAAAAAGGGGCAAGATTGTGATCAAGTGTTAGTGTATCATTCACCTTTTCGGCAACCAAGATGGCTGTTAAAGCAGGTCTGGTCAAACTCTGGCCCTCTCGAGATCTGCTTACCTGCAGAGTTCAGCTCTCCCCTTACGAAAAAGAAGTTTATTCAAGTGTGCTATTAGTATACTTATTTTAAACTAAAAAATAGGAAAGTATACTTTTAGTTTACTTTTTATGTACTTCTCAGAAATGGGCTTTATGTACTTCTAAGATATATACTTATAATGACAATTAAGTATACTTGACTTATACTTACAAAAAGTCAAAATATACTTGAACTTTACTTAAGTATACTTAATAAAATAAACTTGAAGTATACTACTTTTTGGTAAGGGTCAGCCTGTTGGCTGAACGTCTGATGTGTATGGCACACAAAATGGGAAACAATTTGGTAGTTTCTAAGTCATCATCTGATTGGATGAATTCAACAGAAAAAAAAAGCCGTCATGTTTATAATTGTGACAATGATCACTTATCAAGATGAACTAAACCAGGGGTGTCCAGTCCTGCTCTCGGAGGGCCACTGTCCTGTAGAGTTCAGCTCCAACCCTACTTAAACACACATGAACCAGCTAATCAAAGACTCTCTAGGCATACTAGAAAAAAACTTCCAGTATAGAACATTACTACAGTAGTTTATGTACTGTCATGCGTCACTTCACTACATTCATAAATCCTCTCATGTGGCCTCACGGGGAAGTGTTCATTGGATGCACATTTCATAGTCTCAGGCAGTACAAAAAACTACAAATTCGAACATTTTTTATGCACACTTTCTCCCGGTTTATGCTTTCCATGTTTACAGTTTTAGGAATATTCGGATACAAGGGCATGAGCTGAGTTTGACACCCTGCTAGCACATCTAGTCAGCACACCGAAATGTGGTATATACACCACTGAAAATGGCACCAAACATTACTGAAATATGGACGCAGTTTATTTCAAGTATTGTAACAATGAACAAACTGGCATAATGTACAATGTGTAAATCATGTAAATCAAGCATCTGAGAAAATGAAATGCCTTAGACATTATTAACGCAAAATGAGTAACAAATGTGATTTCATTAACTTTGTCACTTGAACAGCAACAAACTATAAAAACATATCCAACAGCAAATGCTTTAATCAATATTTAAAAAAAAAAGCTCTGATAAAATAAAAACCATCCATTTGTTTCCAGATCAGTTCTTCAGAGGTTACCCAACCAGGCGCTCCTGTACAAGTGTGCAGTCTGGAAAAAACACAGAAGGCCTGGTGGAGCCTTTCATTCTTCTCCTGTCCCATACTAATCGCTTAGATAACTAACTCGCAGACCCATCACAAGTGCTGCCAATAGGTTCTGGTCCATTAGCGTTGGACTCTGAGCCATTTTGCTCCATTTCTTCACCTTCCTGTTCTAAGAGATCTGCCTCTTGGCTCAGTCCCTCTGCATCTTCTGCGCTTCCTTCTGGGATTTCTGTTGAACCGTCGTTCCTCTTGCCCTGTTTGTCACGGAAGACTTCCACCCCCACCATACGGAGGTAATGAAGACGCTCATTACGTGGGACGAAAGCCCTGATGGAAGTTTTTCCCCTCCAGCCGCACAAATCTATAGGGCACTGAGGAGCATTAAGATCCCTGGAGAGATGAGAAGAAAGAAAAATTAAAATTTGATACAAGAGGGAAAAGAGCCAAAGAATGACTGACAGAGAGGACAATGAGAGGAGAAAGCAAGACAGAAGAAGGGGAAAGGAAAATGAACAAATTATTGATCAGCTACACTGCAGACAGTGGCAGGAAGCCGTGCTGTGGAGTGTGATAGCGGCAGCGGCTGAGGCAATTTAAGAGCGCCTGTGATCAGACGGATGGAAAAAGAGAGTGAAAGATGATCAGGCGCACTGTGCTGGAATGGGCCGTCATGTTTTCATGTGTGGAGCCAGCAGCACGCTGCCAGAGGAGCTTGACACCACAGCGCCATGCGTCGCTAATCACAGTGACATCAGAGCTGCTCTCGGCTCGTGTCACTCACTGTGATGAAACTGAAGAACAAGTGCACCCACATCAGTATTAGAGTATGTGCTTTGTGGGGGCTCATATTAAAGGGTTACTCCACCACAAAATGAAAATTTTGTCATTAATCACTTACCCCAAAGTCGTTTCAAACCCCTAAAAGGTTCGTTCGTCTTCGGAACACAATTTAAGATATTTTGGATGAAAATTGGGAGGCTTGAGATTGTCCCATAGACTGCCAAATAAATAACAGTGTCAAGGTCCAGGAAAGTATAAAAAGCATCGTCAGAATACTCCATCTGCCATCAGTGATTCAACCATAACGTTATGAAGCGACGAGAATACTTTTTGTACACAAAGAAAACAAAAAAAATAACAACTTTATTCATCAATTCCTCTCCTCTGTGTCTCTCCAAATTTTCTTCGAGTACAAAAAGTATTCTCGTCGCTTCAACGTTACGGTTGAATCACTGATGGCAGATGGAGTATTCTGACGATGCTTTTCATACTTTCCTGGACCTTCACACTGTTATTTATTTGGCAGTCCATGGGACAGTCTCAAGCCTCCCTGTTTTCATCCAAAACATCTTAAATTGTGTTCTGAAGAAGAACAAAGCTTTACGGGTTTGGAACTACATGGGGGTAAGTGATTAATGAGGAAATTTTCATTTTGCGGTGGAGTAACCCTTTAATGAGAAAATAAACAGACATATTCATAGATTCCCATGATGCCAGGAGTCTAATTTAGACATGTTGTCTAGCACAAAGAGGAATGGAGCAATAATGCTGTGGCAAACATTTATCAACCATACCGTTTGGTGTGAATACTGAAAAGGGCTGTTTGAGATTCAGTTTAAAACTCAAATTTAGTTGCTTGTTCAAAATGACCCTAAGTATTTGTATGCGAAATTTGGGATATCTAAAAAAAAAAAAAAAAAAAACAAGGGTGGAAACCACGAAATGCGCTTAAAAACTCTCAAAATGTGCATTCAAAATTTGCTTCATTGTGGCCGATTTCCCCCCCCACATTTACTGATCAAATTCCTTGATGCGCAACAAAAAAACTTGAGTGACTTTCTCTCACATGATTGAATAACTTTTGATTGACTGCCAATCTGACCAATCGTAACATCAAATCTGGCATTTTATTCGACAAACAAACCAGGTATGAGTGCAGTAGATTAACCTTGGTGGACTTGAACTGTGTATTGTTGTCTTTCCACAGTTGAAACAACATACCTTCCAATATTCATTCATATTTATTCCTTGCTATAAATATTAGTAAATATGAAGAGATGATTGGTCCGTGTGCCGCCTGAAAGGCGCTACAGCGATCTGTCATGACGTATGAACGAGACACAAAATGGTATTTATTATTTTGAAAAAAAAAAAAAAATCTGAAAGCTGAGACTTTTTCTATCTTTTTTACTGTCTTGTCGGTCTTCAGTTTCCGCATTGCAATGTATTTTTTTTACTGCAAGAGATTATGATGTGTGTGGTGTGAGTGTAATGACTTGTCGGACATAGCAACAGTAACTAAGGTGGCGGGTTTTTTGGCAAAGGGTCAATTAACCTTTACAAGGGCATTTGCAAATATTTGTATTAACATACAATGCACAGAATGTTTTACATTTCTTCAGTTTAAACAAATTAATTTTATACAGTGTCTAGAATAGAAGCTTACATACCAAAATATCTAAAAGATCGAATTAATAAACAAATATCCAAATAAATAAAGATAATACTAAAATAAACATCTAAAATAATTATCAAAAAACAAATTCCAAAAAAACAAACTAAAATAAAAACCAAAAAAAATTCAAAAATAATAAATAAATAGATCTAAAATATTAATGAAAAATAAAATATCTAAATATCAAACATAAATATGTGAATACATTTCAAATAAACAAGCAATAAAGCAATCTACAAAAATATCAAATTAAGTAAATGCATGAATGAGGTATGTGTGTATTAATTCTAAGCCCAGGTTAATTTCCCTGGTTTTAACCCACACACCTGACAACTGCTCAGCTAGATTTCAAACAAGCAGCAAGCTGCCGCGAGTACTGGGTGTCTCACATGTGCATGCACAGTCAACTGACTATGATTTGCTTGTTGCTCGCATTTAAAACATGAAAGAGTGATGAACTTGTATTGTGTGCTAAAGCTCAATGAAAACAAAAGAAACTCCTTACTTTTGAAGAAACATCTGGTATAAGCACAGCCTCACATGGGCACTAAACCAGAATCTGCTGATTAATATGGTGGGTGTGTTTGTGTGTGTGACAGAAAGAGAGGGAGAGAGATAAAAGAACACTGTTTCCAGCTGGATTGACTAGTTTTCTACACAAATAAGGGCCATCAGTGTGAAACATGACTGTCTGGTGGGCCAAACAATGAGCTTTCTGCAGAGAGAGACAATGAAGAGCTATTTATCTGTGAAGAGGAAGCCGGGTGCATCAGTTCGAGCCCTTTAATTATCAGACAAGGGGCGTAATGGCTACAAAGCGCTCAATCTCCATTCATTTGTCTCGTGACTGGCTGATGAACGTCAGGAGTGCCATCACAGAGCCCTGTGTGCGTACAACACAACACACCTCCCAGCACCCGCCACAGGAGTCCCAGCATGAACATATAGCCAGACGTCTACCTACACTGCATATCAGAACTTCACCTAATGAAGATGCTGCTCCAAAAATATAGAAAACGGAAATCAAAGCTGCCTGCTAAAATCAAATTTTGGTTTAAATCCAAGGCAGCACTACATTTAGCCTTCACATATATAAAAAAAAAAATTGTGATACTAAGTTGATTTACTCAATATCTGTGCACAATGCATTTAAAAATTTACATTTTAGAACTTTTTCAGAATGTTGTGTTGTTAGCTTAGCAACATGCTAACACCAAGCTCTATTGGAATCAACTATCGGTTCCATTTCGGTTTGGATGTTGTCTTAGAAGGAAGCTCCCTACGTAGGAAACAGACAACGAGGCAGTTCACTAGGCTTTGGAACAGATGAAGGGAAGAATGAGGTACAAACTGGAGACTAGATCAGATCTCGAGACTCTTTTGTTTAATAACCGTGATGTAATAATAGAGACTGAGAACACGAGCACTTACTTCGGATCTGGTAGGTATCTTAAAACAATGCTGCCCATTCCTGGTGAAAGAGAGAACAACATATTCATTTCAGAGCTGATATATTTGAAATATATCAGTAATGGCAAAAAAAATAAATAAATTCACGCCTTTGTTAGCTGTAATGTGATGCTATATAACAACAAACTAATACATGACTAATATCTATACACAAACACACACACACACAATATAATTAATTACATGAGCAAATATTATACATATGTAAAATATACAGTAAAAATGCAATAAATGTGGATAATTACATGAGCATAAAATTTATGTATGTATATAAATATATATGTGAAGAAGAAATGTGCATGCGTAACGTGGGAGAACCAGTGAGGTCTGTTTAGAGTGTCACACACATCTGAGCTTCTGTGTTCAATGTATTTGATGCACTTTTGTAACGATCACTCATTAATTTATGGTTTACTTTTATCTGCCGTCTGACTATCTTAGACGTCGTTGCTGTGGGTTGCGTCTTGCTTTGGATTTGACTGACAGCGCAAGCTTCATGCTTTCTAACCATATCTCCACTTTTTCCCTTGTGTAGCAATTATTCTGCTTATTGTATATATAAAATACTAGAAGTTTACATCAGTAGTCCCATATTCTATGAATGTCTTTAAACAGAATGTGCTGATATATCCATAGAGTGTATTCCACACACACACGTATTGCTTTAACTATTTCCACAACTCTGTATACATTGGATTAATTTTAATAACTAATGTACTTGAATAGTGCATCAAACACTAGGCGTATACAAGTATTGGATCGGGACTTGGTATCGGCAGATCCTCAACATTCAATTATTCTGATTTGGGACATCCCTAATATGCACATGTAATTTATTTATTATTACCTACATTTTATAATAAATATTATTAAATTTGCACATGTAATCTTTTTTGTAAATATTTTATCGGTTTTATAAAAGTATCCATTTTACATCTAGTGCATTTGATTTTTTTTTTTTTAATGTATGTATTTGATCTATTTTATAAAATGCTATATATAAAAAAAATCTTTAATGTGCATGCATGTTTTTTAAGTTTACATAAAAAAAAAGGTTCATTCAACTTTTAACCATTCAAAACTGCAAAATCGACCTATGCATTTTTACATGGCTAAGATTTCAAATCATTTATATACACTAAAGCACAAGTGGCACCAGCAGGACTCTGAATGGCACTGACCAAGTTTCTTGGCCTGATTGTGAGCATCATCTCCAAGCTTGCTGAGGAAGGGGTTCTCCTGCGTGAGGAGCACCTTCACGTCCTCCACGCTGATGTTGAGGATTCGGGCTCTGATGTAGGGACACAGCGTGTAAACACCCTGAAGAAAGACATCAACATAGAGTCAAGAACTCCATCTTCTCTTTCACACACACAAACAAACAAAAACACACACATAGCCTTTCCTCAGCATGATTAACTCTAGTGCAAAACTGCATTCCCCGTTCCCATTAACTCAGCCTCGGAAAGCAGCAGACATATTTTAATCCATTTCTTCATCTATGTGAAGAATAAATACACATGCACAAAACAGATCTTCCTCTAGTTAAAAATCAATAGACTGTAGTGGAAAATGGTAATGAAGCTCCCTCTAGAGCAGTCAGGAAGGCAAGCTGAGGTTATTAACGGCACATTGAGATGAACTTGTTTCCCTATAGACCACTAAACCTAGTTTCTGAGCAAAAAAACATCTGAGACAACTGATATATCGGAGTGTTGCTTTAATAATAGACTGATTACTGCGGTACAACTTAATATCCAAAGCCTTTCTGGTTAAAATTGCATGTGAAAACAACCCATTATATCTTCCAGACGTATCTCTGGGATTAGATTGCTGCTTTTCAAATTGAAAAAGATCTTTTAAAATCAATGATTTTTAAAAGACGAAAACACATCTACACAACACTATCATTATTCTAGAAGTGAGTACCCAGCATTCATTTAGATCTCAACATTTTTTAAATTTTGGTTGTACGCAGATACACAAGTGATTCAAACTAATACTACATAAAACATTATTAAGATCAAACTCTGTTTTTTTACACACCCACCTCCTGAGCCAGTCTGAAAGCACAACCAAACTGTTCTCCATCAGTATTTCTGGACCAGATCTTCACGCCTGTGTTTATAACCTGCGGAAAGGTTAACAGCATTTGGCTACTTCATTATGATTATTTAAATTTGGTAGCACTTTACAATAAGCTCCCACAAGTTAATGTTAGGTAATGCATTAACTAACAGTAACTACCAATGAACAATACATTTGTAACACTACTTATTGATCTCTGTGGTAAACATTTTTTAATAAAAATACAATTATTTATTGTTACTTCATGTTAGCTCAGGTCCATTAAGTAACAATAATAGATACAACTTTTGACATTAATAACACATTAGTAAATGCTGAAATTATCATTATAACTTATAAATGTTTTAGAAGTATTTTTTTATTGTCAGTTCAAGTTAACTAACGTTAACAAATGAAACCTTATTGTATTTTTTTTATTCTACTGCATAATAATATATATATATATATATATATATATATATATATATATATATATATATATATATATATATATATATATATAATAAAATTAATTAGATTTTAGCATTACTATTATTATTAGCAGCATCAGTAGTAGTTACAATAATTTATTAAAATAAAATGTTTAAACACCATAAACATAATAATTACTACTACTACTACTACTAATAATAATAATAAGCTTATGTAGTTTAATAATTATTCTTATGTAGTTTAATAATTATTTATATTAGTATATATATATATATATATATATATATATATATATATATATATATATATATATATATATATATATTACTATATTATTATACTATTATATTAATATAGTAGTATTACTATATTATTTGTTCTTACTATTAGTCACAGTAATGAGATATATATATATATATATATATATATATATATATAATATATATCATATATATATATATATATATATATATATATATATATATATATATATATATAATTGCTACTACTACAAATTATAATGATCATTGGTATCAGTAATTAAAATTATAACATTCAATTTAATAATGTAAAAAAAAATCTTTAATAAAATTAAGTAAATACAATTCTTTATAATAACCTTTATAGGTTTAATTATTTATAATTAAATAAAAAAAGTTAGAATAGTTCTGCATCACTATCCAAATAACATTTCAGCATGTTACCTGCTCAGAACAAATAATAAAACTAAGGACGGGGTGTGTTCTTTGTTGTAACGTAACTCCAGTGATGTCTGTGTACATCAGCAGCAGATGGTTGTTTCATACTTGATGAATGTGAAGGCACTAGAGCACAGATAGAGTTGAGATCATAGCGAGGCTGCTGTCCCCATCTGCCTGTACGCCATCCTCAATCACTGCTCGCACTGATGAAGGGCCGTCAGAGTGTGTGTGTGTGTGTGTGTGTGTGTGTGCGCGCTCTTGCCTTCATTCTCTCGCTGTTGTTGAGCAGAACATTGCGGAGCTCTTTGGACACCATGTACAGGTGCCTCTTCTTTCCTTCGTGGGTGCGAGTCAATACGTTCAGCTTGGGGAAATCTGGAGACAGGTCGTAGAAAGCTCTGCAGCAGACCAAGAAATATCACAGCGTAAAATAAATGATGGTTAGACAGAAGGAAAAAACACACATATGCGCACAGCGCTGAACACACTGCGACATATGGAGCAGAGGCGTTGTCTCCAACAAGTCAAAATGGCGGGTTGCCAGCACTGTGGCACTGTGCATCTGTTTGAGAAAATAAATAACATTCATCACAAACAAAAGACGGAGTCACATAGACTGAATGATAATGATCGTATCATCCATTCATCACATACTGTAGGATGTATAGCGCAAGAACAGATAAATGCTCATATTTTTACACATAAAGGCTCCACCCCACTCAGAGTGTACACATTCAGCCATGACAAACACAAAGTGTTTCAGACAAATACTCCTTAAACACACATAGATATGAGAGCGTATTTGTAAACTGTATTTGCACTGAGCAGCAAGGCTTTGAGAGAAAAGGCACTCACTGGACGGGAGGGAAGATGGGGTCATCCTCTGTCAGAAACACAAAAGGATCCTCTTTGAAGCCAAAGAGTTTCATCTTCTTTGGAGGAGGGGGGCTGGAACAGACAGAGCACTTCATGTCAATGTGGAGCACAGCAACTGAAGAAACACTGCAATAACACACACCGTCCAGCAGGGCGCGCTGAAATCAGCAGCACAAGTAACGCATGGAAGCCAACATGTTCAGAATGGAAATCTGAACTCTTACAGAACACTGCAGAGTTGTTGCACGTCTACTATTATGTGAAACAACAGATCCTGCAAAAATAAAGGTTCAAACTGTCACCACATAACCACACTAATATAACACCTTTTCAACCCTTGAAACAGATTGTGAGTTGCGACCCAATGCAATGTCACGGTTTTCTTACAAATAAATGTGTTGACCAAACGTCCTCATCTGTATTGGCTACCCTAAAAATGATACTGACTTTCTTGTCACACTATTGATTTATTTTAATATTTAATCATTTTTTATTTTTTTTACATAACCTTGCCAATTAAATGGTTTAAAATCAATGAAGATATAACAGATCTACTGATTTATAATATGGATTATTTATTATTAAACCCTTGTGTTACAGGCTTTATCATTTAATTTACCGTCGTCATCTAAAAATGGTGTGCATCATTGGTGCATCCCAAAATCCACAACACAGAGAGAACAAAAGAATGAATGAAAAAAACCAGCAGTGAGAACAATAGGGTGACTACTGCACGCACATATACACCTGGCTGAAGATACTCACCCACAGACATCATCTTTCTTGACCTCTAAGAGGTCAGGAGTATCTGGGACAGACGGGTTTCCCTCTGCAGGACTCTCGCCCTCCACTGCTTCCACAGGGGCGTCAGCGGGACACTCCCCCATCTGCAGCTCCTCTGCAGGAGCCAGCTCACTGGAGGAGCTCACATCCTTATGACAAATCTACAGACAAAGAGAGGACAGAGACAGTGGTACACATGCCAGCTTACCATTTCAAAAACAAACAGGGTAGATCCAAAAACAGAAAACGGGTTTGTTAGTTAAAACGACAAAAAGATACTATAAATGTACTCTCATACAACTTCAGTGCTCTGTTTGCATACATTACATTACAGGTCTGGGTTTCCTAATACCTTTGGGTAACGGCGGTTCCATGGCATGGGCGCCTTCTTCACCAACACAGCCACAAAAAACCCGCCAGTGTTCTGGTGATGGGGCAATATCCTCATACTGAAAACACAAGTCAAATATCCCACAATGGCTATAAATCAGTGTACACTGGGTTCAAACACCCAGCGACAGTTTGCGCAACGTTAGTATTGCTCCACTTTAACTGTGGTTATATATTACCATCTGGTGGAGACTTTTGGTACAACACACTTGAGCCCTGCAAGCACATACACAAACATTTTTGTGTCATAGACAGATATAAATGATTAAACTAACTCACCATCTCTCCA